>NW_019745135.1:177656-187313 GCF_002891405.2 Cryptotermes secundus | reverse complement strand
ATATTTTAACACTTAACATTTATCAGTATATATGATAAATATATATTTTAGTTATTTTAGTATGTATAGACAAGGCATGCAATGAACTAGTTTGTCGTGGATTGGATCAGCACCTGAAGATGGCACATTTGTGCCGAAACATGTAGTGAGAGTGAGAAGAGGGGATAGATGAATGTATGCACTAGAAGACGGATAAAATAAATCATGGACTTAAATCAGTGCAACAGGACGCTAAAATATAACAATATCAGGGACTTTTTTAAGTGCAGTGTCTGACCTTCAAGTGAAAACTGCCCTTTTGCTAAATGTGCTTGAAGTGCTGCTGATGTTTGTAGGGATGTTGACATAGTTGGAACCAGAACTCTCTCTTGATCGTGTTTTATAATGGTACTTTACTAATTGGTAAAGTATCAATTGTATTCAAATGAATGTGTGTGCGCACTGGGGTAGAAATACCCAACAGTTTTTCATATGAAACAGCTGTTGAACAAAAGGTGCATTGTATTAGAGTTATGTAAATATATTCACAGTTCAATGGGGAATTGCCTTTAATCACTGGCATGAGAAAATTATATTTTGCCATTGACCTCCATCACCACTCTGCACCCTTGACACCCAGTGTGGTTTCCGATCACAGGTGTATTGCATTTTGTTGCAATACTCTGTTATTATGGGCATCAAAATGGTATGCAGAATGATCAGTGATGGATTTCAGACCAACTGGACATCCTTGTTTTCTGTGTACATCTGAAAATGTGAACACGGAGAGGAATGACATTTTGTGAAGTCTATATCAGTCAGCTTCCTGGTATGCCTTGGTCATTGGCATAAACATGTGGGATGTTTGCTAAATATTATTTTATGATCTGCATTATCACCCATTCAGAATTCAGATTGTATGTGAGTAAAAACAAAGTTAACAGGATAAAGCATGTTGTGTACAAGCTTGCAGTTAGTTCTTGGACTTCTTGCAAAACAGTTGAGTATAGTGAATGCACTCCATCTTTGAGGTTGTACGATTAAACGAAATTTGTGATAGTGGGCTCCATACAACCTTTTGAGCTTCATCAACCTCCATAGCTTGAAAGTGACAGTGAGGTGCATGATATCTTATGGCATTATTGGTTCTTACTTCTTTGAGGATGATGCAGAATGTGCTGTGACTGACGCACTGAACACTATAAAATTATGCTGGAAAATTTCCTGGCTAATGAGCTGCATCATCTTGAGCTACCTCTACAGGTTCAGCAAGAGGGGCCAATGCTCATGCTACACAAATAAGAATGGCTGATCTATGCTGATGTTTCCATAGTGACTCGTTGCTCGCTACAGAGACGTTGACTGGCCTCCTTGCTCACCTGACCTTTTGACAGCAGATGTTTCCTGTGGGACCACCTGAAGGCTAAGGAGTGCGGAACATGGCCATTATCCCTGACTTGAACCATCATATTCAGGAGCATACTGAAGCCATCCCAAATGACTTGCTGCAACTGTTAATGACCTCTCTGCCATTTCCAATCCAAGAGTGCAGAGATAGTGATGTAGGTCACCTGAAAAATGCCATTTTCATATGCTGATGATCAGAGTAAATTTTCTGTTGAATTGTGAATTACCTGTACAACTCTTTAATAATTTTCACCATTCTCTTCTTTAGTTTTTTCATTTAAAAACCATTAGGCATTGCTGCCCATCCCATATATTCTTTTCACTGCACAATCAACTATTATGTAGTGTATTGAATTTATTACTATGTAAATGATACCACTGCATTCTTTTCTTTATGTTTGCTGTTTCCTTTGAGTCATGCTTGCTTTATACGAGTAATTGGCCCCTAGGTTATTGAGTAAGCACATAAATAATTAAATTATGATTATTTTTCAGGTTTTATGCCATATTATTTTAAGGATGTAGCATTTGTAAAGGATCCCAAACTTTTTGATCCAGATCACCCCATCCGGCCACACAGGTTTTAATTCTGGTGAGACACTTTCTTTTTGAGCCAAGAGGTACTTGAGATCTGAAGTTACTTCATCTGGCTGAAGAACTTAGTTTGTGTACTATATAACAGTAATGTTATTGAATTGTATACAAATGTCTTTTCTATTCATATAAATTATTGTTGAGTTGTTTCTAATTAAAGCTCCTTATCTTCATTACATCCATTCTCCCAATCCTCACTCTATAAGACCAAATGTTATCACAGAGTTGGCAGCGCTTTTGCTTTATATTCGGATGGTCCAGATTCATATCTCAGCCCTGACACTGACTTCCCTGCCATTTGCTGTGGTTTTTCACAATCTAAGGGAAATGCTGGAACAGTACCTCATACTAGGCATAACCACGTCCTTTCCAAGTTATTGCAGTAATCTGCTAGTTATCCACATATCTGAGATTCTTATTAAACTAGCAGAAATTTAAAAGAAAATTTACAATTTTTGTAAAAGTATTGAACACAGATTTTCTGTGTACATACATTCACCTGCCATGTGGTAGTTCTCCCATCTGCCACTACCAGCATCACTCATCTTCCTCACATAGCTTCCACTGCAGGAAAGGGAAGTTGATTTGTGATTGCTTACAGTATATGTATCCAAAATCCTACACCCATCAGTCCCTTGTGTCACCTAGGAAGGCTCCCACACGAGAACAAAAGCAGAAAATGACATTTTGTGCATGCATGTGCCCTTGTATGTGAAGGTTCAGGCCTGAAATTCATATGGAAGGAGCTTAAAAGCATAATGAAAAGATACGACCTCCTGGAAGGCTGAAGTTGATAGAGGATAATACTGGTATTTATCTTAGAAAAAGTGGGTATGAAAACATTAACAAGACCATATTGGCACAGGACAGAGTCCAGTGGTGTGGTTTTGACATCATTATTAACCTTGATTTTGTTCACATTCTGCATACCTGACATTGACATTTGTCGGTACTAATTTACCACATAAACAATGGGGTTGTGGGAGAAGGATAGAGACCCTTATTATCATACCATTTTCATCCATGTATTATATCCCATCTAATTATGAACCACTTGATGGATGTAGCCACCTGCTCTCGCTGGTTTCTTGCTTGGATAATTTTTGACCCTGTAGATAGATGTGATATGTTCCTCCAAAACATCAGTTCATATATGGACTACATGGCGCTATATCCCAGAAGATGGCAGTTTTCACTTTATGGATATTTATGGATCTTTGTACAGACATCAAGCCTGTAGAGACCACTTTATGTGTTCTACTTCTTGTGACTAGGCTATGGGTCGGAGGACTGAGGAACTCAGGTTCAATTCCCTGCAAGGTAAAGAAGCTTATCTCTTTTCCAGACTGGCTCTCAGACCCATCCAGCCTATCATATAGGTAGGTACCAGGGCACAAACATGATAACTCACCATCTAATGATCAGGTTAAGGATGTTTGTTTCTAAGGTGTGTTGTGAAATTAAGCATATGAGCAATTTCACCATTCTTAGCCTTATAGATCTTTGAGAAATATATGTCTGCTAATGTGATTTATTTTGTAGAATATAAAAGAGTAGTGTGACAGTTGCAGATAATCTAAATCCAGTTTCTGGTTTGATGGAATCATTATAACAATCCCTACACCTAGTTAATGAAATTGTTTCTAACACCCAACTGAATACAGTTCTGTTTGGAATACTAGACAATGAACAATATCCAGAAATTCCATACTAAGTGTAATATACACTGTTAGCACTTTATCCATCATCCAAGTTTTGGGTATGATTAGGAGACCAGGGTGACTGTTGAATATAGAAATTCAGAAATGTATGCATAGTATTTAATATGAATAATTATATAATATAACTAGAATTCTTACTGAAAATGTGCAGTGACAATAAAGTGTGTTAAATTTTTCTCTACCACTTTCATTCAAAATATGTTCCAGTTAATATTTAGTAAGTAATGTTTGAGGTAAGGACATACACATATTGGTCTTCACAATATTCTACAATAACAAATTTCATGATAATTTGTCTAGGGGTTGAGATATTTCATGTGTACAGATGACTGAACAGAAGCAGTGAGGAAATTATTAGGCATTTCATAGGGTTGGGCATGATGGTAGAAAGTAGCACAGATAATCCATGTACCAAGTAATCATTCATACTTGAAATTGTGAAGGAATGAGCCCCTGGCACTCATCTGACATGTGGTTGGATGGCCACAAGCATTGTATAAATATGACAAGAAAAAGGCCTCATTCCAGTTCATTGTAGGTGCACATGCATCCCATCAGAGTGCCTACTTAATCACTGTCCATCTGTAAACATGAAACAACTTGCAAATTACTGAATGGATTTTCATGAAATGTGAAATATTTATTGGAATAAAAATGTTTCAAACAAAAATTGTAGAGAAAGAACACATTTTATGTCTGTAATTTTTTGATTATAATATGGTTTTTGTGATAATTAAGAATTATGAGTGAATGACTGACCCAGAATTCTTACACTCTGCATATGTTTCAAAACCTGTATATTCACTAATCAGCAGTGGTCTTCTGAACACAATTGAAGGTCACCAAAGTCTTCCAAACACCATTAAGTCCCTTATGCTCAATAATTAAATGAAGCTTCCACATTATTTATAGGTCTGCACTACAAATGACGATCATGCTGCTACAACCATTACTTTCTTACAATTTAGCTTCCTTTCCTTTCTTTTTAGTGCATTTATAATAAACAGCTGCAAAAATGTACCTATTAGCTTTACATGTCTGTCTCTCTGTGTGTAACAACTTCAGAACTGGAGAACAGATATTTATGAAAATCTGTTGGTAAATTCTTGTTCTGCTTAAAATCAGATAAAAATAATGGATGCTTTACATGAAGCATAACTCACTATTTATCAGAATGAAACAAGTTTCAAAGGAAAGCCACAAAAATGAATGTGACACAATTTATGCCCACTACACTTTACCTGGAAGTCTTGTAGTTTCTGAAAAATTAAACTGAAGTGAGGAACCTCATCAGAACTGTTATACTGTGGATACATTTCCTGTCTTGCAGGATTTCAGGTTCTCCCAGCAGTGACTAGGAAGAGTTGTATCTTCTGGGATGTAATGCTGCATAGTTCAGTGAAAGTCAACCAACATTTTGGAGGAACATACCATCTCAAGTCTTCAGGAATGAAGAATAAGCCATGTAAGAAAATAGGCATGAGGCAGGCAGCAAGGACTGGATGCAATACATCCTGAGAAACATTGACTTTCAGTGGACCACATGGGACTACATCCCAGAAGACAGAACTCTTCATTTCCTAACGTGTGTGTTTTATGAACTGTAAAGCATCCACCCTGTGTTCATTCATATCTGAAACTTTTAATTTAAGTTTGGGATTCTGTCAGTATATTTAAGCGAAGTTGGTTCTATGCATGAAAGAAGGTAGGATAACATTGTTTTAATCAATAATTATTGTAATTGCAATGATAGCATACCAAATTCAAAAACATTTATAAATATATTAATGAATAACTGAATACAATACTTTTTACAGTCTTCACAAACATTCGAATGCTGTAGTCTTATAACATTTCTTCTTTCTCATTTACTGATACAAACAATATTATTTTATCCTTAAACAAAATCATCAGCATCCTCATCATAGCCAACTGCTTTTGGTGGAATACCAAACATTTCCATTAGCTGAATCATACTATGTTGGTAGCCTTGTAAGACAGAAGCTTGATGAAGTCGTCGAAGTGCTTCTTGGCAGCCTTCCTTCCATCTGGTTATTTCAGTGGCCAATTCATTCACATTATGCTGTAACAAATATTTATGAACATACTTTTATAAGGTTAAGTTTCAAAATTACTTTAAATTTAACATCTAGCCAAGTTCTGCTTAACTAACAGGGAAAATGAAATTTCTTGTGAAAATTAGAAAAAAAAATACAAATCAGAAATCCATACACTTGGCAAAATATGAAGGCAGATCTAAAACCCTTGAAAGGAGTGAGATAATTGCATTCACTTCTACAGCTGATACTCTCCTACTGTCCTTCACCTGTAATGAAATGACAATAATACTAAAGTAAGCTGCTTTTTAAGAATGGAATAAGTTCTTAACTGGTCCTCTAGCTTATTTACGTTTATCTCTTCCAGTAGTTCTGACTTCATTATATCATCTTCAAAAGGGTTTTCATACTGGTTTAACCATTCCAGCATTTTAATTTTTGCTGTTTGAAGATGCTGGACTCATTTAGTGACACAATTCCAGCATTCTGTCCATTACCACAACAGAGTTAATGAATGGGCAATTTCTCACATTTGAAACTGACTGATTTTATTTTGTGGTGATCCTCAGTGGTATAATAATGACCAGTAGATGTGGAATTAGTCGCAGACAAAACCAGACAAGTCGCATCACATTAACAAAATATGAATATAAATACATATACAACTGAGAATATGTAACTGACAAGCCTCCAAACAGCTACATTTCTGAAATGTTCATAATGGTTAAAAATTGTTACTGGGTATAAATTACATTTATATGTATTGTTACAGCAATTGACATAAATCTAGAAACAAATGAAAAGATGCAAAAATCTTAAAAAGCTTTGCACCAGACACAAAAGTAGAGAGAATGGGATTGTAAATCATTATCTATTACCTTCTTTTTGTACAACAAAATTAGTTTCAGTCGTTTTATTTCTTCCTCTTTTGCTGTGATTTGTTGCTTCAGAATGTTTAAATTTTCTTCAGTGCATTCTATCATATTTTCAGAATTGACCATTTTGTCTTCATTATTTGAATTACTCTGGAAATCTAAATTACTAGAGGATGGTGTATCAGCATAAAACTGCTGAGTGTTATCATCCATGTTTTCTATCTGGGATTTCTCAGTAAGACATTCATCATTTCCACTCTCAGAAATGATCACATTATGTGCATCATTTGAGCTGCTGCTCTGGAGGTCCAAATCTTTACAGCAAGGTTTTTCTACACTGCACTGCTGAGTTTTATCGTCCAGGCTTTCCAGCTTCGTTTTCCTCATGACCTTTTCTTTGTCACTATTTCCAGAACTGATCATGCTATACGAATCACTTCTGTTTTTTGTGTCTGAATCCTTAAAAACTCCTATGTCGCTTTGCTGACCTTTGTTATTATTAAAGTTTTCTGTGTGGTTTTTGTTCCTTTCTTCACATTTACCTTGAATGGATTCTTCCGTCCCTTCATACCTGGACTGCTTGGCCTTTTCTGTCACGTTCTCCAGATTTAGCCTTTTCCCCGAAGACCTCGATGTTTCCTTCTCATGAGGCACGTGTTTGTCCAGTTTTCTAAGTTTCCTGGAGCTACCAATTGGGCCAACAAATCTTAAAGTAATAGGACTTGCTGATGATGTAGTGTCACTACAGGTTGGTGATATAGCATTTCTAATAGATCTTCTTCGAAGTCCGACCTGCCTGCACGGGGTTAATAATCCTGTGGAATGTTGTGTTGTACAAGAACTAGTATTTAACACTCTGGGGCTACTCAAAGAAAAGGGGGTATATGCCTGGGGTAATGGCGATTTCACTGCTTTGTCGAGTGTAGTTGTCGAATCCAGTTCCTGTTTCGTATAATTTATTGATAAATTCAAACTTGTTTGTTGCGACATAATGTTTATCGCCCTGTACAGTCTGAATACATACCACAACTTACATTTGATGGGCAACAGTCATTCTGTCCTATTTGCTTTCCCCCATTCGTAACTCGCCAATTATCGCGCCCAGAGATTATTAACCACGGGTCGCTATGTTAATACATGTAACAAGCCTACAGATTCACAGGAGACGCGAATGACTCGCGTTAAGAGCGAATAGACAAAAGAGCGCGTAGACTTACGTCCGTTAGGCCTTCCATCTGTGGACGATGAGCGTACGGTTAAGAGTTAATTCGATGAAACACATTTGCCTACTTAATTTATTTATCGTGTGTTTAATTGGTTGCAGAACACTGAGTGGAAGATGATGATGTTAATTTAATCGTTTTTAAATAGAGCAGGTTATATGTTAGATGAGTTACAGAGTGCGTCGGCTATGTGGTTGGTAACGTTGGCGACGCTGAATATATGTTTGAAGGCGGGATGAATTGTTATTTATGTAGGTTATTTTAATATTTGGTGAATATACAAAACCGTGTAAGTAGCTAGCTAGTTTGAAATTTTCAGATAATGTATTACTTTCTACATCATTACGCTTATTATAAACACCGTTCCTTGATTGTCATATTTTGCGAACTAAATACCTGAAAAGTTATTAGACGTCAATGATGAAGATTCATCGCCGTGTTTGTGCAGTGTTTTAATTTCTAACAAGTGGAGGTTTATTCAAAGAAGAACTCATTTATTCTATATGTGAATGTTGTACATCATTCCAGTGGCCGTTAAACTTTTAACTTACTACTATATCACACAAACCCCTAAGCGTGGATTTGTTACTATTGTCTGCCTTAATATCACCATTGTTGGTAGAAATTTTCCTCTGATCAGTTCACTTTCAGTACTGTGTCTGTCGAATAGAAGTTCTCTCATATATTCTCCTGTTTTTCTTTTCTCTGAACTGCTGCTCTGATACAGCTCAGTGGATGGCAGCAGTAGGCTATACCTAGGTTCTCCAGTAGTAGGCAGTCCTTCACCATTACATATAGCAAGACACAGTGGCATCTGTTTCAAGACTTAAAGATTATTTCTGTATAGATGGCCTTCACATTTCCCAACCTAATAAAGACTTTAGGCTTTGGTGGGACCGTATCGGCTTGACCTATAGGTCAGTACTGGGGCTATTTTCAGTGAAATTTTATTACCGTTATTAAGTAAGGTGAATAAAATGTTTCACTAAAAAGTTCCATGAATTGGGAGTGATGGGTTTTTGCTATGAAACATTGCATACATGTTTACGGTACAGTTGCGTAAATTTTTAATGGTTTGAATGATATTTAAATGAAACAACATATAGTCCGGTTTATGTTTTTCTTCTTGTTTTATCTAATAACAATAATAACACTCAAATTCAGTTGTTATTCTAAAGTTGTTCCATTTCATTGGCATCTTTGGAAGTGTTCAGACAAAATAAAATTAAATAAGTCTGTATATGTAGTTTTTGTGGCATGCATGTGTATCCTCTAGTTATGTGTAGCATCCCCATAAATTATATTTTTTTATATATATTTCATTTTGATTTTATTAGGTATTTTCAGTTCATTGTTCAAGAAGTTAGTTCTGTCAAGATGAACCATCACACACTTTCCCATAGAGAGTCAGTAGTCCTTGAATCGTCACCACTGCGCAGGAAATCCGTGTTAAACCTGTCCAACAGTGATGCAAGTCTTAGACAGGTAAGGGGTAAAATAAATATGTTTAGTAAGTAACCTGTGTCTGTATGTTGCAATTTGAGATAACTTTTATATGTGAAAACTTTCCACTTCCAGAAGTTATTTGGTAGCTTTGTAATATGTTTTGTTGGTGTTGTTATTGTTACTAATACATGAACTTTATGTAGGTGGACTCTCACTACTATAAATTTTGAATGAGATCTACTTTTTATTTTTGGTAGAAGATTTTTGTTCCTCCTCTTTCTTCAGGATTGAAGAGTGTGCTAAGTAAGCAGCAAGCATTGAGTATAGCAATCCTCCCCACCAACCTCTGCCAGAA
>NW_019745135.1:84766-177625 GCF_002891405.2 Cryptotermes secundus | reverse complement strand
TATATCAGTGTGTTATACACCATCGTCAGAATCCTATAGTAACTACAATCAAGATGGTGCGCCCTTACCTTTGACTTTGTATCAATCTACAGAATTATCTTCATAGTCCTTGACCAGGGTCAAGGAGCACCATAAGCATACCCACCTTGATCATCCAGGCAAATCAATCAAGATATACTGATATATTGAGTTTCTGGACTTTATCCATCATCCTGGTTTTTAAGATAACAAATTTATTTGTTATCTTAAAAACCAGGACGATGGATAAAGTCCAGAAACCCAATATATCAGTGTGTTATACACCATCGTCAGAATCCTATAGTAACTACAATCAAGATGGTGCGCCCTTACCTTTGACTTTGTATCAATCTACAGAATTATCTTCATAGTCCTTGACCAGGGTCAAGGAGCACCATAAGCATACCCACCTTGATCATCCAGGCAAATCAATCAAGATATACTGATATATTGAGTTTCTGGACTTTATCCATCATCCTGGTTTTTAAGATAACATATTTATTTGTTATCTTAAAAACCAGGACGATGGATAAAGTCCAGAAACCCAATATATCAGTGTGTTATACACCATCGTCAGAATCCTATAGTAACTACAATCAAGATGGTGCGCCCTTACCTTTGACTTTGTATCAATCTACAGAATTATCTTCATAGTGTGCATCCTGTTGTGTATTCAAACATATATAGACTTTTATATCTGCTACATGTTTTGATCACATAGGAACATCATCAGGCAGTTAATATAGGAATACATCTAGTCATTGAATTACTAATATGGATCCATACTACTGCAACGTATCATACTACGTAGGTAATTCAATAAGTAAGTTACAAATGGATATAGAACTTAAACAAATAAGAGTACTGATTTGAAAAATGCTTTTATTTCCCAACATAATCTCCCTGTACACTGAGGCACTTGTCCCAACGTTTGAAAAGCCCCTGAAAACCAGCAGCATAAAATTCTTTGTGCTGCTGTCAGAACCAGGCAGTGACTTCCCTTTCTACAGCTTCATCATCGGGAAAATATTCAGCTGAAAGATGATGTTTAAGAGGGCCGAACAATTGGAAGTCGCTTGGAGCAAGGTCGGGTCTAAACAGAAGATGCTTGAGGACTTCCCACTTGAAATTTCGCAGCATCTCATTTGTCTTGTTGACAGTATGGGGACGCACATTGTCATGCAAGAGCAACACGCCTTTCTTGAGGAGTCCTGGTCGCTTTTGTTGAATGGTCTTATGAAGTTTCCAAGCGACTTCCATTTGCTCGGCCCTCTTAAATGCCATCTTTTGGCTGAACATTTTCCTGACGAAGCTGTAGAATGGGAAGTCACCGCCTGGTTCTGACAGCAGCCCAAACAATTTTATGCTGCTGGTTTTCAGGGGCTTGTGAAACGATGGGGCAAGTGCCTCGATGTACAGGGAGATTATGTTGAGAAATAAACGCATTTTTCAAATCAGTACTCTTATTTGTTTCAGTTCTATATCCATTTGTAACTTACTTATTGACTTACCCTCATATATGATAAGGGAATTTGCCTCACATTACATAATAAGTATTATAATTAAGTATGCAAAATATAGAATATATGCATGTATACACATGTATCTAGGATATATACAAGTATGTTGATTATTTGTGAAGAATATCACAAAATATTAAAATATTTAAAATTATTAAGGTTAAAGGTTATTAAAGTATATAGTCCAAGCTTAATTCCAAGGTTCTAATGCCACAGTGTAGTATTAAGCATAGTATTGTCTAATTCGTGGATCCTTGTTAAAGTGTCCATGTTGTAAAACAAGTCATAAAGCCCAGGGGTAAGTGTAGATGTATATAGGTCTATTATGATGTGTAACACTAACAGTATGCATATTTCACCGATGTGAGTTGTGTTATTTTGCGGTCATTAATATGGCATATGGGGTTCTTAGCCTGGGCATATATATACCAGATATATACTACACTGTGCATTGGTTCAATTAAAATACTTATTATGTACCTTGTGGCAACTTCTGTTATCATATAGTATAACACTTTGCAGTAGTATGGATCCATGTTAATAATTCAATGATGAGACATATTCCTATATTAACTGCTTGTTGATGGTCCTATGTAACCGAAACATGTAGCAGAAATGAAGGTTTAATTATAAAACATTAAATCTAGTGTACCTTTTTGTTCAGGTGATGGTTTAACCTAACTATATACATCTACAGAACACCGGTATCCTTTCCACAAAATTCCGATATGCGGACTGCATGATGAAAGAGGAGGCTGAGATTTATGTCTGTCTCAGCAGCATGAACAGAGAGGATGACTTCTGCCTAAGTAAATTATTGAAGTCTCTCACCTTTCCCATGACAGAACATAGGAAGCCTCCTGCTTAGGATTTCTTGTGTGGGGTTCTCTACCATGGCGATTGGTCTTGGCGTACACTGCCGTTTTCACGGAACTGATGCTGCTTTTATCAGGACACCAATTTGCCCTGTGGGTCCTCCTTCCTCTTCTTCTATTCATCCCCCTTCCATATCCTGCATTTGGCCCCAGTTGGAGTCCTGTCTGTCTTCCCACCAATGTTAATGTGTTCCTTTGTTTTTACTTGATCCTATCATCTTTCTCGATATTTGAACTTGGTTCCAGATAGTGCCATATCTGTCCTCCCATGTGTGCTCTGCCCACTGCTGTTGTAACTCTCCAGGACTACGTACACCTCTCACTGGTCACTCATGCTTCTCTCTCTCACCTCTCTCTTGTGTTTAGAGTGGTCCATATTTCTTCACTCTTGTTCTTACACTGACTGTCTCTGTGGTCTAGTGGTCAGAGTTCCTGCCTACAGATCCAGAGGTGCTACCAGATTTTCTGAGAAGTAGTGGGTCTGGAACGGGTCCACTCAGCCCTGTGAGGATATTTGAGGAACTGTTTCAAGAAAATAGTGGTGCCAGTCTATGAAACCAAAATTAACGGCCGTGGGGATCCATTGCGCTGACCATGCGACATCCTCTATCCACAGAAGGTTGGCTGACAAGCGGCAGTCCCTCAGTCAGTATAGTTCACTTGCTGACTCAAGCCACGGAGTTTGTTTTTGTTTTTTGTCCTTGCACTTAGTTTCTGCAGGGCTCCTATCCATGCCTATATGCATACCATTTTCTTAATGGTCAGCTTACTCTTCTAGCTTGATTGCCTTACTCTTCAGCCACCTTTAACCGTGAAGATGGAGGAAGTACATTTTTTTCGAAACATGAGCAAACCAGGCTGTACAGAGTCACATCGCAGAAGACAGTACAGCCCACAGATGTAAATGTAATTGTTTTATTAATGTCTTAGAATGACGATGATGCAGAACGTATGGAACGACGACGCAACGCTCAGATTGAGTTACGTCAACGTGATGTCACTCCTCCTGGATCAAGTAAACGGAAATCAGTAGGAGGGTCAGTTGCGGGACTGTCAGCAGCACAGTTAGCTGAACATTATGCTAACTGTATTAAGCTCTCTGCTGAGAATGTAAGTCTGCGTCTGTGCTCAAATAGATATGTATTATTTGTATAGAACGGTTTAAAATTATGAAGAGTGCCGTCTTCTGGGATGTGGCACCGTCTAGTTCTTGTGTGAACCAGCGTTCCTCCAAAACATCGGTTCACGCAAGATCTACACAGTGCCACATTCCAGAAAACTGCATTATTTGTAGTCACTGCTGTGAAGACCTCAGATCTTACATACATTTAAAATTATTTTGCTAGGGTCCAGTGGTGGGCTGTTTTTTCTTTGATTTTGTTATTTAAGAGTGCTGTCAATATGAAGACTACAGCATCAAAGATGAAATGGTTCATGAATTTGAAGTGGTTAGTGGAAAGAAGATTGGCAGGAGAGACAGAAGCAATCAGAGTAAACCTGCTCCAATTTTGTGATTATGGTAGTGAAGACATCAGATTCCATAAAAGACACGGAGATTCTGTGACTAGTAGGGTGATGGACCCTGCTCCATTTAGTTAGTTAAATGATCGTATTATTATTATTACTATTTATTATGATTTTCATGTTTAGAATTTTCAGTACTATGTCTTACAGTACATAAAAAAGGTAATGTATTCAGTGATGAATTAGAAATGGAATCTACATAATTCAAGTGGCAGCCAATAAAATATTAAAGATTATTATTGCTGCTGTTTAGGTTATTAAGATTGTTCTAAAAAGCACAGTATTTAACAAATATAAGTAAATGAGATATATTGGTGCAATAATTTTTAACAAAGAAACAGCAGCACTGGCTGATGAAATGATTGAACAGGACAAAGCTTGTTGGTACAAAACTAATGCTTATGACTTGTATTCTATGCATGTCCAGTTTTATTCTTGGCTGAGACTCTGACTTCATGACATGTTTTTATGGTTTTTCTCAGTCCCTCTAGGCCAGGGCTGGAATGGTACTGCAAGTTAGGTCATGGCCACTTCCATATCTTTTTTAATTCATTATTCACTTATCGTACTGTTTAGTGCTTTATAGTCTAAGATGCTGATAGCATAATTAAATGAACAAGCACATAGATACCTAAAGCAGGGCTTACTGTTATTGCAACATTTGTGAACTCTCCTTAATATGGAAACATTTGATTTCAGAATGTCATCAAACCCTTATGTTCAAATTATGTTGTAGCTTACTAGCTGTGGGCAAGGATCTACTGTATGGTTTCTATTTTATATTTTATCCAAGATTTGTGTGATATTCAAGTTGGTGTATCTTATCAAATTTGTGATACCTGTGTTTCAGAAAATCAATGCAAGAAATGCCTTTAGTTTACAGCTGATTGACTACATGGCAGTGATGTTGAAGAAACAAGACACCAAAATGGATAACTTCCAGGTAAAACATTTGTCTCATTTAGCGCTCTCTTTGTGCTTTTGTGGCCATTTTGGACCAGTTACTGTTGGGTTTGTGGTGTACATGTCTTTCAGATGCATTGTGTTACATCTTCTGCAGAGAACTGAGATCTTTAATAAGTTAAGTTAAGACAAAAGTGGCAATCATCATCATTCATTCATTCTTTATCCAACAAGGTGTGTCATCTTACGCAAAATCTCCATTCTATGTTCTTTTATCCTCTCATAAACGATCTTTGTTTGCTCCTTCTGTACTCACCTTTATGCATCTTCCTTCCCTTCGCCTACCCACTTTTTTTTTGAGCTCCCCAGCAAGCAATTTATTAAAATGTATTAACTTTCGAAATTATCGAAGGGATCTTACTGTTGTACATGTGTAACACATGTTAATATCACTGTATCTCTATTTAGACCAACCTCTATAGTGTTCATTCTTTTACATTTTGCTTAATCCTCAATAAGACACCCCCTGAAATCATACTCTGGCAGGTACATGGCATACTTTATACACCACTTTAGGTTTATAGAATTACTCATTGGTGTGAATAAACCATGCATTCTTTATTAAAATTCTTATATATCTCGTTGAACTTAAACTGTAGTTATTTCACCATTCATAACAGTAGAACTCGAATACAATTTTTTGAAGATACTTGCAACTGAATTCTTATGCTGTTCAGTGAATGTATGTTTACGAATATGTACGTGACATATGCATGAACATTTTGGTTGCATTTCTTGCATTCTAAAGTTCTGTCCACATATTATTTTGCTCTCATGCCTTCCACACTTATTTTCTCACTAGTTTTCAACATGACCATCTTTCACTCTCATTGGTTTCTCAGTATTTTTTAAAGAATTTTGCCACTTCAGCCTGTAATGACTTTATTTAGTCCTTTTGAATAATGGTCTATCCTGGAATGGTAAAGAAATTGTTATTTGATCCCTACCCTGTACTTAAGCGAAAACAAAACTGCCACTGGATGGCACTGGGTTTTATGAGCTATAGAATAATGTAGCATGTAGACATGTTACTAGGCAGTAGGGCACTGCCAACAGCTGAAGAAATGGACCCAGGGCAATAGTGGGTCCTGGAAGAAGTTGGCTGCTGCCTACAGACAGATGACCCACCGCACAATTCCTGCATAATGTCAGGGACCATGCAGGAACAGTGTTGCAAGAGGAGCCCCTAAAGGACGGATGCTCGAGATGAGACAGTGGACGCACCAGTGAGGCAACAGTGGAATAAGGGGCCGTGATTTAAAGGAGCAGCTGTGTCTGAGGAAGGAGGGGACAGCTGACATTATCTTAAGGAAAACCGTACAGCTGAAGGTCATGAAGCAAATAGTCGGGATTTCCATCAGGTTACAGAAAGTGAGTTACTGGACATTGTGGAGGGGTTAGTTCCCTCCAGAATGAAAGAAGAGACCACTAACAACAGCTTAAGTGCCATGGATGTAGGATCATTGACCACTCTTAGAACTTTTGCCTGCACCGACCGGTGAAAGATGATAGTGATAAAGCTGGACCAGCTGGGACCTTACGAGGTAACCGCTCGGGATGAGCAGCATTAAGGAGGGAGTGGTGGGAGCAGGTGCAGAATAATCTGTACTGAGCCATGGGGAAGAAAGGCCAGACTGATCCCTTAAGGAGGGAGTAATGTAGCTTGTAGTCCCATTACTGTGTAGCAGCCGCAAAACAAATAGGTTCACATGTCAGCGAGTCCACATGCAGCAATAGAGGAGCTGTTGGAAACAATATTTTCTAGGTAGTTTATGCCAAGAGGTTATGTAACAAGGACACCACTCATGCTGCAGTCAGTTGTAAAGGCGTCTGTGAACAGAAGACTGGGAGGTTGGTATGATATGGCTGCCAGCCTGGGAGTTAGTTGAGTCGTGAGCCATTGCTGTAAGAAACTCGTAGCTGAGGCACAGGTATATATCTAGAACCCAGAGTAAGGGGAATGTCTGTTGTTGGAAATTGTTATCAGCAATGGCTAGTGGAGACTGTAATAGACTGAGGGCACTAGTCTATGTGTGATAGTGATTTGTAAAGTGTGGAGATTAGCAATAGCATTATAATTATTTGTAGTTACATTCTGTAAGTGGTTGGTAAATCCAATCTCCCATCCAAACCCCATCCCGTAGTCACTCTATCACATGACAATGTATTGCATATCTTATCAAATGTCTAGCTCTGAAGGTCTGCTGGGTTACTGTTTCCTGAAGTTATTTAGCCATCCTTCTTGTATTCATTTCCTTGTTTGCATGTACTGAAGATTTCCTTTTCTCTTTTAGAGCTGTCACTCTGTATGACCCTTTATCTAAATCTTCTTGAATTATCCTCAAAATTTCTTCACCTGTCACATAATGTGCTCCAAGAAAAATGAGAACATATAGTATTTCCCAATTGTAAGTGTGAAAATCTCGTCCTTTACGTTATTTCATTGAAGTTGACTGTGCTTTTCGTTAGTCATTGCAGTGTGAATATTATTTCTGTTACAATCCATGATATCAAATTTAATAGCCAAAATATGTTATGTGGAAAAACTTACATGCCTGGATAGATGGTGCGTTCATCACATCAAAGACCACTCCCAATGCCATTCATGTCTGTGATGGTTCTCCTGCATTAACAACTGTGACACCTATTTTTTTTATTGCTATTGGGGTGGGACCAAGTCCCTTGTACTACGACCATTTCTGGCCTATTGTACCAGCCCCAGATGATAGGTGACAGTGATTGTGGAGCAGTTGATGGAATAAAGATTGGCAGAGGAAACCGAAGTACTCGGAGAAAACCTGCCCCAGTGCCACTTTGTCCACCACAAATCCCACTTGACCAGACCCGGAATCGAACCCGGGCCGCCGCGGTGGGAAGCCAGCGACTAACCGCTTGAACTATGGTGCAGCCACTGTGACACCTACCTCAGATGACAGTTTGAAAAGACATGCACAAAATACTGAAATGGCAGTGGATGCCAAGCATGTAGTATTGTTGCCACATTGAGCTTGATAAATGTGACCAGTGTGCTTGCTTAAGTGTTTAGGTTTTTGCCTCTACTACATAGAAGCATACACTTTTCTTTGTTCCTGAATAGTGTAGCCTCTGTAACCTTATCACACTCTCTGTTTCAGCATGTAATGTACTGAGTTTTGTGATGCTTGCTTTTCAGTTCTGCCTAGAGACTAGCTGTCCTGAATGAGGTCTTTTTGTGGTTACCTTGGTATCTTCGGGCAAATGCTGGGGTAATAGCTTGAAAGAGATGATGACAGCATCCTTTCAGATCCTTACATCCTTTGTGGTTTCCTTTTGCTTAATACTACATAATTTGTGGAATTAATGAAGTGTTGGCAACTAAGTGTGGGATCTAAACTGATTATTGCTGAATAGTGTTAGATAGAGGGGCATGCAGGGGCGTAGTTGGCTGAGGCACTATGCTACAATCCGGAAGGTTGCGGATTCAAGTCCCGATAAGGTCATTGGATTTTTTTCAATTCACCTAATCCTTCCAGCCGCACTATGGTCCTGGGGTCAACTCAGCCTCTACTAGAAGTGAGTACCAGGAATATTCTTTGGGGTAAAGGGCGGCCGGCACATAGGACTGACAACCTTGCTGCCATCTATGAGCCGATTGTCTAGAAAATGTGGGAACCTCAACATCTCACAACCCTGTGGGCCTCCATGGCCTGTTAACAGAGATACCTTTACTTTACTTTTAGTGTTAGATAGAATTACTGATTTTAGGCTTTTATGGTGGTTAACTGCTGATGTTATTTTAATTCTTAAGTGATTACACTATTTGGTTGAGGGGAGTGTTGCCATTGTATCAGAAGTTCATGCTGCTTCCACCTGCCAGTGTCTGTTCATATATAAGTTCATTCTTCAAAAAACCACTGGGGCAGGGGGATAGAGTGAAGAGTAGGGCTCGGTGGCCATCTGAACCAATAGGGACAATGGCCTGGGAAAGTTGTGCAAGGAAATAATTGACCCTTTTGATGGCTATGTAATGCATCAAAAGACCATCAACAGCTGGTGTTCCCAAGTGCTCACCATCCATAATATAGCATAACTGCCTGTGCTGTAGGTTGACCTACATGGAGAGTGGCAGGGAGGTCACTGTCAGTGGTAAGAGAAGAGAAACTTGAAGAAGGGCATATGTTAAAAGGAAGGTGGGCCAAGAAATGGGTGGTGGGTGGGTTAGGGGGGCAGAGGTGAATGCCCTCTATGCATTTGTGGCCATTCCTAGATTTGGCATGATGTTTATGAGAAGAGTATGCTTGATGATCTTGCAGCCAAGGCATAACTGGCAGCCACCTTGTCTGTTGAAGATCTCTTGTGGGTTGATATCTGGAGCTTCTCAGATATCTCTGCTGGTGTAGTGGAGGCATCTGGTGGATCCTGGATGTGATTCTTAGTTTGTTGGCCAACTGTCCTAGGATTTTTCATGAGTTTCATCTGTGTCCCAAGGCAAATTGGCTTAACACCATAAAATATATATGACCTCAGCTTCCTCTTCTGTAGTAATTCATCACTCACACTGACCCTCATTTTACAGCTGAAATAACCAGTAAGCTGAAACACTCATTGAAAACTTTGAATTATTATTGGCAGGTGGCGAGTTGTACCCTAGATGCCAGCACCAAGATATATGCTTATCGAGTTGATTGTGTGCACACGGATGCTCTTAAGATAGCTGGTGGTCTAACTGCAGGATATCGAAAGAAACATACTGACACTGGAGGGGGAGAAGAGGGAGAAGAAGGGCAAGATGGAAGTGGAGAGGATGGTGAAACAGTCCGTACAAAGAAAAAAAAACGCAAGGTTAATAAGATGTGCAAGTAACTTATTGTGATTAACAGCATGCTGCTTTTGCTTTGTGTATCATTAACAAGTACATAAATTCTATTTGTGATTTTCTGGCATTATTGCAAAATATCTGTTAATATTAGGTGAGTATTTTAGCCCTGTAACTACTAAAATCATGTCTGAGATGTGGCAGTTTTGTTTTGCCAGACAACTGGGTGGTATATGCAACATGGGAGTAATTTGAATGGAAGTTTAAAGGATTCTTACTGCTGCTTATAGGTGGCTCTGGTATGTTGAAAAGGTTACTTTCAGAAATCAAGACGTAAAAATTTGTCACAAAATACCAAAAAAATAAGGGATAAATGAAAGATTTTCTTTTAGCTTACACAGAAGCCTACAGACATGGTTCTAGACACTGAGTTCATTGTTTGTGTTCACATAATATAGAGTATTTGTTTGAAAATATGGTAGTTATCTCGTTTGACCAGTTTGAATTATAGACTGGTTATCATCATCACCACCATCATCATCTTCATCACAGATAAAAGGGGCGCTGTTGAGAATTTTGAATTCTTAAGATGATGAGGAATCAGTAGCAAGCAGATCAACAGTTTGGAGTACACCTACTAACACATGCATCCATGATTGTAAGAATGAATTTTAGCTGTGGTTTAGGCAGGAAAATAAAGAGTATAGTGAAACGTATGTAGGACAACATTCCTTAAAACGTTTTCCAACTTTAAATGTTAAAATAATTTGATTGAAATGTTTTCCTATATGACTCGTGTATGTTGTGATATGGCACATGAGAGCCAGAAGAGGTCTCGCTTAGTAATGGCTGGTAAACAACACGTGACAACTGATTTCCACAGCAACAATGCGCAGTGATAGAGGAACTGTTGGAAACGGTATTGTCTGTTGGATTCAAACTGAGGCTGTATAGCGAGCATGAACTGGACAACTTGACGAGTCACCGTCATGATGCAGTTGCAGCAGGGAATAGGCAGAGTTCAAATTTCCATCATGGGTTAGGTGTAAGACAGTCCCCAGCCAGTAACAACATGAGCAGAAGAGGACAGTGTTGGGATCCATTACCTGGTAGTGGATAGTGAAGACATAGAAGACTTAGCAAGTGTTGTAATGAGAAGCCAAGTGTGTGAATTAGGGTGTTATGTGTATTTGTGATAAGTAAGAGTTTAATAAATCAAATTATCAATCCAAACTGCATATCTGCTCACTAAATACGTCACAATATTGTGGCATGTAGACCTGTTGCTAGGTAATAACCACGAAACAAGCAACTGTACAACAACCATTGCTAACTAACAGCTCTGCAAACAAGCATGTTTCTGTGGCAACAAGAGAACACAGCAATAATGGAAGAGACTTGTTCTACGCTGTCTGTGCCGAGGTGTTATAACCAGGACCAGTTAGCAATTGCAGTCAGTGAGGATCCCTGCATGGAGGCAGGTATGTATACCTCCATCATAGCTCTGCAAATCATAGGAGGCGCTGAAAAGGGAACCCAGTGCCCGGGGTTATAACTGGGCCACCCTGTTCCTGAAGGATATAAATATGGGGACCTGGTCCTCCAGGCTGGTGGAGTCTTGAATCTGATACAGTAAAATATGGTCATGAGCCCCGCAGAACTCAGACTCAGGAATCACTGCGCTGTTGTTGACCAGCAGCAGTTGTAAAAGACAGACCTATTCTCTTGTCAGAGAGGATAGGGACTATGATCCCTTTTCTGGCCAAAGAATCATGCACGATCTTTGATTTGTGGGGTGGGGTATTGTTGTGGAGGAATGACCAGCAACCTTGCTCTCGATATTCAGGTCGAATTCGAAGAATTCTCGCCCACAAACGATTGAGGACTCAGAGATAATAATCAGAATTCACTGTTTGACCTTCTGGCAGAAATTTCCTTGAGAATGATTCCTTTGGAATAGAAGAAAACGTTTAGCAGTGTCTTTACTCGACTCTTTTGCGTGTGCACTTTCTTTGGTTTCGGCTTCTTTGGGCTCAAACATGCTGCACTATGCCGTTTTGTGACACGCTCATATTGAAAACACCATGTTTTGTCACCAGTCACAATCAATTTTGTAAATTTTGTATCACTTTGTGCCGAAATAATGTCTTTGCAGTGTTCCACTCTGGCATGTTTTTCATCGCCTGACAGTGTGTATGGTACAAACCATGCACAGACCTTCCTTTTGCCCAAATCCTCGGTCAAAATTTGATGCACAGTACTTTTTGGTATTCCCAAAAGCTCCTCGATGAGTCTTGCAGAAACACATCTGTCTGATGCAAGGTTTTCGGTCACTTTTTTCATATTTTCTTCAGTGCGACTTGTTCTCGGCTTTGATGCACTTGGAGCGTCTTCTATGTCCTCCCTGCCGTCACGAAATACAGCATATCATTGAAAAATGTTCGAGCGACTCAATCACTACCGTACACATTTTTCACCATTTCATATGTTTCTCCAGCTGTTTTGCCTAAGTTCAAACAAAATTTGATGTTGGCTCTCTGTTCAGCTGCCATTTTCCGACGAGTTATAAACCTGTGAAGACTACTACTGCAGATAGACTGAAGAGATCAGTGTCTAGTGATTGTAAATTGCATAAATCAATAACAGTGTTTTATAATTAATTGAAGTTATGACCTGTAAGTTGATGATAAAACCAATTATCAATCTGAACCATATCTCCAGTCACCCAAACACGCTACAGTATGATTGTTCAGTGAAGATGTTAGTGGATGATTAAGTTCCTGGACCACCGATTAGAGGTTATTGATACTGTTGTACTTGAGAGCAAGGACAGCTCATTCAGTAAAGTGATCAACTATAAATTTGATGAACAGGGTTTGTTTCTTGATGTGGAGCAGGGACTTATTCTTCACCATATCCAAGCTGACTCAGAGCTGCTCAGTCTCCTATAAAAAATATTGTCACGTGTTGGGTATGTCGCGCAACAAATAACTTCACGCTAGTTTTAGATCTAGCAAATTTATTGCACACTCGCTCTTACACTAACACAGTCCACAATTACTGCCTTAGCCAAAGCTTTCATCTTGCATATTCCATTGTCTTCAATGAACACTCTAATACTAGTCACTCTTTCTCTCTGGTTCAACACTGATGAATACTCCTCATTATGTAGCTTCTGCACTGGCAACACAG
Organism: Cryptotermes secundus; assembly: GCF_002891405.2. Taxonomy (NCBI): domain Eukaryota; kingdom Metazoa; phylum Arthropoda; class Insecta; order Blattodea; family Kalotermitidae; genus Cryptotermes; species Cryptotermes secundus. The sequence continues at coordinate 164,738 of NW_019745135.1, read as the reverse complement.
AAAAGAGTTACGTGATAGCTACCACTGTTGCATGATGTCGTGTTTACCGATTGCCTAGCAATAGTCACTGCACAGACTCCTCTGTTGCGTGATGTCACAGCCTATTGGGGAGGGGTGTTTACAAAGCATTGCGTAGTTACAGGATGAGTGGGGTTATGTGATGTCACTCTCACTTCCTGTTGCACAATCTAAGCATTCACGGAGTTGTCACCTAGCAACGCGCCGATACAATCCGCAACTCTCATGTTGCCCGTGTGCCCCAAGGCCTCTGTGGCTCAACAGTTCCTGCATAGAGCCAATACGCCACAATATATTGATTGATTTCTCCCTGTGGTAAAGCAACCAGGGCATGTAGCTGACTATTCAGATAAATGTAGTTGAATGTGCAACTTTGCTTTGATATACCCTGCATGCTTTCTTGGTGTGTTTGGCATAGTATAGTACTTATATTGTACTTGAAATATTGCATTCATTTCTGTAGCACAAGAACACAGTTGTGACAAATGTGGAGATGCTGAATGGGAAAATAGATGTGCAACCTGTCATTGATCCTGTTCTGCACTCTGCTGGTAATATGGGTGACTGCCAGCCTGGTGACTGTCACTTCCTGACAAGCCTTAAGATTCTAGACAACTGTGCCTATGCCTTATGTTCTGATCTGCCATACTGGGGTAGCAATGGAAAGACTACAAGTTCAGGGGAGTCCAAAGGGCAGCTGCCATTTATTCCAGGTACAGTGTATCATATACTTCTTTTACATAAAGTATGTTATTCATACATATTGTTGGTAGGCTATGAACTGAGTTTGGTCAGTAAAGTGTGAGAGTCTTCCTTAGAGGTATCAGACTTTTATTTTCCTCCCCAAGAATAACACAGTTTTGTCTTCCACATATATAAATATAAATAAATATGTAGTATAAGCTGGAATATATCAGTTGGTATAATAATGAGCTATGGGCTGAATGGCCAGGGATAGATTCCTGGCAGGAGCAAGAAATATTTTTCTTCTCCACAGCATCCAGACTGGCTCTGAGCTAAAATAGCCTCCTGTTCAGTTTGTTCAGAGACTCTTTCTCTGGAGGTAAAGGGGCCTGAGCTTGAAGCTAACTGTTCACCTGCACCTAATGCTGAGATCAAGAATATTGTAGCTCTATCTCCACTCCGACATGCATCTTGGTGATGTGGTGTTTAATTAATTAATCACAGGGACAAATTTGCCAGTACTTTAAATACACATGTATAATATTGTCCTAATATAAAAAGAAAGGTAATATTAAAATGATCAATACGGAAATAAGGTGTGAGGAATATGAACTGGATTGAGCTGCTCGGGATCAAGTGCAGTTACATTTGCTTAGTTTCTTAGTTTGTGTTGATGATGAAGTTAGATAGAGCACTGAATTATGTACAAAAATGATGACATATGGTTACTTTATTAGGTAAGATATTGGAAGTAAATGTTTAATGACTTGTTTGAGCATTTTCCAGGAGAAACTGATGAACTCTGTGAAGCATCCCAGTAATGAGAGGTAATATGCTGGACAATATTTTGTTCAGGTACTTCCTAAACGTGTCTAATGTTATGTCAGCATACTTGGTGGATGAACAGTATGAGGGGGAGTCAGTAAATAGGTCACAGCAGATGCACATGTCCATGTTCAAGGCTGGTTTCAGGAATCAAAATGGCAACCATGATTGAGGAGTGTATTACGAAAGAGCAGCATTCTGTTGTCCATTTTTTTTATGGGCAGAAGGGCTCACTGCAAAGGATATTCATAAAGAAATTTTTTTCTGTTTATGTTGGAAAGTGTTTGTCACATAAAGCAGTTCCAACTTGGTGGCAAAGTTTTGCTGATGGCTGAAGAGGTTGAAACAGAAGTGCAGAAATGGCTGAGACAACAGTCAAAAGATTTCTATGCTGTGGGTTTCGACGCACTGGTAATGTGATGGGACAAGTATATCAATGTTGGTGGAGGATATGTCAAAAAATAAATGTTTTTCCAGGTTCCAATATCACATGTGTTATGTTTGTGACCTATATACTGACTCTCCCTCATATGTCATTATTATTGCCATGATTTAGGGGTGTGACTGTAGAGAGGGTTTGGACTGGAGATCAGATTTATGAATCACTTACACACACCACTCCAAACTTCAAGAAATTACAGTGCTATCACTAATCTACAAATTATCACAGCACCTGCTAAGCTTTTTTTCCAGCCTGCTGTGTCTTCATCAGCCATTCCCTGGCAATAGCTTCTAACATTGGAGATTCTTCAGCTTCACGCACTCAAGTTCTAGTTCACAGCCTCCCTTGCAGAACTCATCTCTCAACTGGTTGCCCCAATTCTCTTCATTATAATTCCTTGGGGCGGACCACATAGGCAACACCCCGTTTTCTCGCTTTGAATGCGCGACTGTTGTCGTGGGAATGTGTTTACTGAGCTGTTTCCCAGAAACGGGTCTGAAATAACCGCCCATCTCACGATCATCGCATAGCAATGACTATACATGCTCCATTCAAGTGATCATTGGGAAACAATGAATAAAGCCACCCTTATACTTAGTTTATATGGGATATTAATTTTAAAATGGAACTTAGAGAAGTGAGGTGTGAGGATGTGGTCTGAATTCAACTGACATGTGGTAGGGTTGAGTGGTAGGCTGTTGTGAATGTAACTCAGAGAATTTCTTGACAAGCTGAATGATGTCAGCTGTTCAAGAAATACTTTGCACTGTGGAGTTAGTTATGCAGAGATAATATATTTTTTTTTAATATTGCAGATGTAACGGACAAAGAGATTTGTGCGGTGTTTGCACAGTTCTCTTTCACAAAGTGGTCTCTAGATGCAGAAGAGGAATCTAGTGAACCTGCTGCACCTTTTCTTCCTACTGATGACGATTTTGCATTTGATGTGAATGCAGTTCCAGAACCTTTACCTACAGAAGAGAATGAGGCTCCTATTGATCATTTTGAAGGTGGGATTTTGTATTTTCAAATTAACAAGAATGCAATGAGATTCTTTAATTATGAGCACAAAAAACATAAGATCTCATGGATGTCATATGACTAGGGTAGGGATGCGCATCCTGCAGTTTCTAATCCTTGAAACATGTCTTCTTTCCCGCATACATGTAACAGATTTGTTCAAAAATAGACCTGTCATATATTTTTAATTTTTAAATAGCTATTTTGCATTTTATTGCTTTTACTAACACAAAGTTTGTGACCCTGGGTTCACACTATCATTTTTCAGTGTTGAAGTACAAAGTAGGGATTTTCCTAGTGCACTTCCACATCTCACAGGAACTGGGACAATGTAATTGGTATAATGACTGGCTACAGGCTGGACAACCAAGGGATTGGAATTCAATTCCCCAGGGGTACAGCGGCGTGGACATGAAGCTGACAATTTATCTTCAACTAGTGCCGAGGTCAAGAAAACCTGCGGATCTATACCTCCACTCCCTCATATGCCTTGTGGTGTAGTGCTTAATTAGTTGAGCACAGGGACAATTTTACCTTTTTTACCTTACTTCCACATCTCACCACCGAGAAGGCAGAAGGTGGACTGTGATGGAAAGTGCTCATAACAAAGGAACAAACTTACAGATGAAATTTGCAATATGAAATAGGAATTGCCTCATCCTAAATCAAATGAAACACAAGCAGTTCCAGATATTGCAGTGATGGTGATTGATTTAGGACTATCCCACATATAAATAATTTTACTTAAGTGTTGTAATTAATTTAATTGCACAAACAGTTAATTATAAACTATATAACTACAATTTACAACTCTGGGAATTGAAACTTCAAAGTCTCCCACAGTGAAATTTTTATTTTTCACTTTCTCTTGTTCTCTGAAAAAGTTTCAGTCTTTTGCCCTTGGGGTAAGGAACTGAAGTTCTGTGCCAAAGATTTAGATTTTTAGTCCAGTCTAATCCTGAATGAATTTTCCATAATGGACAAACTTCTGTTCTGGGATGCTGAGGTAGTGCTCCATTTTGATAAAGTAATTCCTGATCCAGTGTGGGGACATATCCCTTCAGAGGGATGCATTTGTTATATCTATATTGGATGAACGTAATTGGGATGACACTTGAAATGAATATTTCCACTTTTACATATGCTGAATAAAACAGCCAAGTTGATTATATAAATACATACAGAAAAATTGAACTGACTTTAGTTCTTTAAGTGAGCGTGATATTTTTTAATTGCTGCTACAACATATGTGGCAGTCTGCATATAAGCAAATTTGCCATGTTTGGCAAAATAATTGTTCATGTTTATTTCATACATATAATAAAATCCAATATTGGAGAGAGCTTGCAGTACATCATCTGCAGCAAAGAGAAGATGTAATCAGGATAATGCAGCATTGTGAGGTGGAGTGAACTGTTAGCACAGAGAGCCTAGAAAATGATTTAGAAATGATTGTGTAGTTCATGGCTCTGCTATTAGTGTTCTTCAATCTTCAGGTTCTTGCTTTACAATCCCACTGAACTTTAGAAATGCTATAGGAAATCAATTTCAATACTGTCACTTGGGTTCAGAGTTATGACAAATCTTCTCAGATAATACAGGAGATTGGTGTTCTATGAATGCATCTTGGGGGCCTACTTTTTGAAACATATCCAAAGTGGGAAAGGATAGAATGTTGAGATATAAAACTTGCATTGGAAGGAATAAAAATGCAGACAAAATTTTGGTTGGCAAACCTCATAGTAAGACATTGTGACATGATGCCCAAATATCAGAATCTAGAAATCCTCTACTAGGCAGGAGTATGTTGAAGCTCTTCTTTGCAGCCACAAGTACCTGTACAACGGCTGGGGAATATTGCAGACGGCATTTTCTTGTTAGTCCGCAACAAGGCGATATAGAGTGAACTGGTGAACCAGCAGAGGGAACCTGCAATGACAGAATGCCCACAGGAGAGTCTGTAAAGAGACAGCCTGTAACCTAGCAATGAGTGGATGATGACAGAATTCAAAGGGTTCAAGCAAGAGTGGTCTAATGGACTATGAATATCTGTGAATACTTGTAGTGCTGCAGTTGTTTGTAATAAAAATTTAGTGTTCAGTAAATCCACTTTCCAACCCTAATCTTTTTATAATTACATGACAATATTTTTGTTGTTGTTCAAGAAATAGCATGTGAATTTGTTTAAGCTATTTTAACCGCAATGAATTCTGTGATTAATGATTAACATTTGTATTCTATTACAATAGACCTTTTTTGCAGGTGAATAATTATCCTGTAGTTAAGAAAGATCCTACATCATGCAATTAATTAAAAGTAATGATGTCCCTGTGTGTAACTAATTAAGCCCTACACCATGAAGACATATGGGGAGTGGATATATAGATCCATGTTTTCTTGACATTGGCACTAGTTGGAGGTGAGCAGTCACCTTCATGCCTCAGCCACTTTTGTCCCTGGAGAAAGAACCCCCAGTACCCTTTGGAAAGGAGACTGGGTGACCCCCGGAACTGGTCTCGGACAACATGCTGAAAAGAAAATTCTTGACCATACCAGGACTCAAACTCTGAACCCTCTTGTTATCCCCATGCAATTAATTAGTTATGTATTATCTCAGTCTTAAGTAACTTACCATGCTTTTAGTTGTAAGATGCATACTGGTTCATGGAGGAAGAACTTTTTTCCCAAACCACAGTGGTGTATGAAGTGGACTGCAATTTTTGAGGCCTTTTTTTTTTAGGAAAAAGTTGCATCCTATACACCACAGTAGGAAATATGGAGCCTTGCTTTAAACCTAATGCTTTATAGGCATGATGGTAAAGTGTCATGTATTCTAGGGTATGGTATGAAATTCAAGTCAGTAAATTGATGCTCCAGCTGGTTAGTCCCTAGAAAATGAGTCTCTGATAACCACTGAATGGGGGGTTGCATGAGCACAGGTGTCAGTCTGGATGTGGCAGTGAGGGAAAATCTGTTCTGCTGGGAATGAAAGTCTAGTTGTCGAGGCCACAGTCAGTCCACTACTGGAATGCCTGTCACTGTATTTAATGTTATTAAATTGATAGTCTTAAGTGTGACAAATTTTGAGTGGAGTTATTAATTTCTTGCAGTTTCTGGTATAGATGAAGGCATGGATTCAGAAGGTGAAGATACAGGTGCACCCATTGCATGTCGCCCACTTCAGAGAACTGCTGCAAAAGTAGTAGACCTACGTAAACACCTTTCTACAGCACCGAGCGAGTATTCATACTTCAGAGCTGGTGCCCTTGATTTGTGGGCTGGCCCCTCGCACTGGAAATTCAGACCATTTAAAGGTGTAACATATTCCGTTTACTTGCATGAAATCCTGATTGAATGATTCATGTCTGAGACTGCTTAATAGATTTCAAATTTTATTTTGGTTCATGTTGGTTTAGATACGTTACCCATACATGAGGTTCAAGTGGAATATCATCCAGTGTTCTCAAAAATAGCTTATTATAAAATGTTTATACATGTCATCAAGTATAGATTGTGTTAACAGATTTGCTGTGAGTCCTGGATATTTCCAGGATTACCATTCTGTTCTTAAGCGAGTCCTAAAGACTTAACATTATTAATGAACTTGGTCATCAGCATTTTTTCCACAGTATTTTGGAAAGAAACTGTTGTAATGGTTATCTAGTCCTGTCTGTGAAGCATACATAATTGTATCACTATATATATTGTGACATATTTGCGCTATGCAGGACACCCCCTCCCCTGCCAGCGGTGACGTAACACGTTTGGAGCGTTGCCGCTGCTACAGTAACAGGCCAGTCAACGATCCGCCCCCCCCCCCCCGCAGTGATGTAGGAAGGGATGCCGCAGTTGCTACAGAGCAGTAAACAACTCTTGACAGTGTTGCTAGGCAACCTGTAAACACGGCGTCAGGCAACAGCGGTACCTATCACATAACTGTTTTCTGTGTTGTCCATGCTGAGACTAAATAAGGAGCAGCGAACACTGTTCAGTAGTGAGTAACCAGGCAGTTAAAATGTAGCCACTGCCAGAGACAGTTGAATTGGAACAGTCGCCGAGATCAGTTGTAGTGAATGAATCATGAACGTGTGATTAGAGTGATAGTGTGAGAAGATATTGGGAGTGTGTAATACAGTGACACTGGTATAGCTCTCGCGTTATAAATACATGAAGACTACTGAGGATAGAGTGAATAGAGTGTAGGGTTTGTAAATTGTGTAAACCCGCAACAGTGTTATAATTAATTGTATCAAGGCTTGTAGGTTGTTAAATAAACCAATTAACAATCTGAACAGCGTCTTCAGTAGCAAAACACGGTACAATATAATCTAAAAGTCTGTTTGAATTTATTTATTTATTTTTTTTTATTTTATACATTTTGGGTAAAATGGCTGGCTAACAGGGGCTGAGTTGCTCCTCACTACCTTGCAGGTTTTTTTTAAACATTTGTTAATATGATGAATGTTTAATGAAATAAAGGAAAAATTGTTTGACTCTATATGTGTATTTGTTGTATTATTAATTTTTCAATGGAGGATTTGTATCTTCAGTAAATGAACATAAGGGCTAATACGGTCTACAAATCACAGGAAAGTACTTGGAAAATATGTACATTCCATTTCACATTTGTTGCTTTATATGTCTTAATATTTGGCATTTTGGAAAGCTGGCTGGTTAACAGATCTTGAGCTGAATAATACCAATAAAATTTTTCTCAATTCATTCCTTTGTTAACTTCATTGTCGACTTCTTTTCTGTTTGCTATAGTTGTTGCTATGTCTATAAATTTTGAATGTACCATGTAGCTAATCTTGGATTGCATTTGTGATGATTGAAGGTGTGGACAAGCGTCCGGACAGTGGTGCTTCTGCAGGTACAGCTGAAAACGGATCAGAAGTGGCTGTATCCCATAAGAAACAAAAGCAAAAGCAGGAATTGATGGTTCAGTTTGTAAGAGGGCAGAACAGTGGCACATTTACAGTGGAGAGAAATATTCAGGTGCTGAAGTTAACTAAGCGAACACTGCAGAAAGCTTGGAGTGTAGACCGAAATACCCACCCACCTGATGTACATTTTGATGTTAAATCCTTCTCACAGTAAGTTTAACAAATTGTATTACTTCAACAAGCTGCCCAGTAGGTTGATATAGTGATAACATTAAGAAATGATATTTGGGAAAGGTTTTTCTTGGGTTTCCTTAATTTTCCAAGATGAATGCTGGGATAGTGTCTCTAATTAGACTGTGACCATGTCCTTCCAAATCCTTACCTATTCACTATTCGTGATAATTTTTCCATCACATGTGAGAGTGTACCTGTGTACAGATACAATGGCTCTTCAGAAAGCGACCTCCATTTAGTTTGTGCAACTAATATAGGACCTGGGGAGAGCTCACGCATGCAAGATAGTCACATGACTCATTGCCTTATAAACCATAACATAACTTCTCCCCTAGTATATATAAAACTCTCAACACAAATAAGTAATCAAGTCATTACCATATTTGTGTCAGTTGAGTGTACTAACTATGTTAAAATTACGTGACATGTTTTGGGTCACTTGGAGCAATCATCAGGCAATACAGTATTTTAAGCTATTTATTTTTTGTGTTGATGGGTATTCCCTGAAGATTCTCCCCTAGTGTTTGTTCTTGACTCTACAGAATGAATAATGCTGTGCCCTGCGATAGATAATCCTGCCAGCAGCAAAATTTTCACTATTATCCACTTTCTTCACACTAAAAACACGAGTGCTGCAGAAATCCATCGTCAAGTATGTGTGATTTACAGCCAAAATGTAATGGATGAAGGAACTGTAAGACAATGGTGTAGAATGTTCAAAAATGGAAGAACAAATGTTCGCTATGAAGTATGATGTGGTCAGTCATCTGTTGCGAGTGATGATCTTGTTCGAAGTGTTGACCAAAAAATTTGTGAAAGATTTCGCTTCACAATTTCACAACTTTAGGGTGAATTTTCACAAATTGTGCACATTGTTCTTTATGATATTTTAACAGTTAAGCTTGGCTATCACAAGTTTTGCATAAGGTAGATTCATGATAATGCTCATGGGTGTGCATAAAATGCAGAGAATGGCTTCAGCTTTCACTGTTTGATAGCGATACCACAAAGATGGCAATGAATTTCTCAGTCACATCATATGAGTAACAGGTGATGAAATCTGGGTTTCATTTGTGAATGTTGAAATTAAAGAGCAATTAAAGCAGTCAGTGCGCACACATTCACCAAACAAGCTGAAAAAGTTTGAACAAATATCTGCCTTCTGGAAAACTGCTGGTAACTGTTTTCTGGGATAGGAAAGCAATTCTGATGGTGGAATTCATGCAAGAAGGGACCACAATAATGTCACAAACTTATTGTGAAACACTCAAAATACTGCATAGAGCCATGGGATTGCTGACATATGGTGTACTGCTCCTCTATGATAAAATATTTGTCCACATACAGCTGCTCACACTTGAGCACTGCTGGAGCATTTCAGCTGGGAATTGTTTGACCACCTTCTTTACAGGCCTGATCTCTCTTTGAGAGACTGCCACCCATTTACCTACATGAAGAACTGGTTAGGATCACAACACCAATGAGGAGCTGATGGAAGGTGTGAGATTGTGGCTGAGCTCACAGGCAGAAGAATTTTTTTCACTCAGGCATACAAAGAGCTGGTTCCCTTATATGACAAGTGTCTCGATTCTGGTGGTGACTAGGTTGAGAAATAGCTTAAGTATGTACATAATTTTTGTATATAATAAAATTTTGTATTCTCATTGCATGTTTTGTTAACAGCTCACTGGAGTTACTTTCTGAATAGCCCTTGTATAGATGGTTATCATTGCATGATATAACAATAAGTCAGTCCAAATATTCTCTTCATTTTCTTTTTGTAAAAGGAACAGGATCACTAAATAACTTGGAGGCCCAGCATGATGTTACATGATAATAAAATTGTTTACTCTTTATGTCAGAATTAAAATTCCACTTGAAGTAAGTTCAGCTGCTTATCCTAATTGTTCTATTGACCATCAACACAACATTCATAGATGGCAATTTAATAGTAACCACCTAATTGTTTCTTATTTTCTAAAATCGCTCTGGACATGATTTCATTAATTACTGATCATTATGAGGTGAATACTAGTAAATAAAACATATTAATGAACTTCATACTGCTAGCTGCCTTGCAGTTAGAAGTGGATTCAATTCCAGTGAGTTTATTACGTCATGCATATAACATGTAAGTTAAAATAAATAACTGTGTCTAAGGTTTTAAAATATATTAGTGAATTACAGGATATACATGTGGAAGTTATGAAATTTTAATTATCACCCAGAAGAAATAGAGACACAGGTGCAAGAAACTGTATGTGAGTTGGTCCTTCTCTACATATGCCCCCTGCAAGGCCACTCATTTTCCCCAATGATGCATGAACTGCTGGATACCTTGACCATAGAAGGTCTCATTTTGACTGTTTAGGAAGTCCTCCACTGCAGAAATGGTATCATCGTCTTGGAATTGCTTACCACAAAGTAGCTTCTGTAGCCGTGGAAAGAGGAAGAAGTTGCTTGGTACAAGGTCTGGTGAATGTGGTGGATGGGGGAGAATTGCATATCCCAAACTGGCAGCAAGTGTCATCATAACATGAGCAGCATGAGCTGGTGCATTGTTGTGCAGAAGCTTCACAACTTTTCCCAGCATTCTGCATTGCTTTTTCTTGATTTCCTCCTGTAATTTTCTCAGAAGGTTCTGATGGTTCTCGCCAGTGATGGTGACTCCCTTTTGCGCATAGTTGGTCATGATGACACCCACTGATCCCAGAACACACTCAGCATCACCTTTCCTGACGATGACTGGGATTTTGCCTTCTTTGGTGGTGGGGACATCAGTCGTTGTTTGCTTTCCATGCAATACGGACAATTCTTCTTAATGACGGGGCAGCATTACACAATTCATTAATTGCTACACCATGGGCCTCTCTTAAAATCTTCTATATAAAGTAATATCGAATTTCCCTATTGTCTATGGAAACGCACACAAAGAATGTCTAACGACTGATTCAGTGTTTTTGAAAACATCATTAATAATCTTATTATAGTACTTCCAATTTTTAATTTTTATGTAATCTGAACTTTTGTATTTTTACATAAGCAATTTTAAAATTGTACGATTAATAGTGTTATATCCATTTTATGATTGCAGTTAAATGGTAGATTTTTGTTGATATGTATTTGCCTGATGATGGCCGATAGTGGCCGAAACATGTAGCAAAGCCACAGCTGTACGCTGACTTTGATGTTTTACTATTTGCTGTGTTGTGACGGTTCATTAAAGAGTTGTATATTATAGCACAGCAGGATGCATGAAATTAAGATTATAAAAGGTTTTGATTTGTTATAGTTGTTCATACAGAGCAACAGGTAGGGTTATAGTTCTGATCATTCCGGTCTAGTGCTGAGCTGATATGTTTGCAAACTGAATCAGTTCACAGTCCCCAGCTTGTGTAACAAGCAGCCAGAAGGTTTCTTATGGTTTGTCTAAACCTCCATGTGAATTCTGGAATAACATTTCAAATTAGACCATGGCTTTCTCCTTTCAGATCTTAGCAACCCAATATCATGATAATTTTGACAGCTCATTTGATGGGATGTGCCCTCTGCAACTGAAATCAGTAAAGACACAAGCTGAAACTGTCTTCAAGGACTTCTCTGAGGGTATAGATACTTGTAATGTGATAGAAGATAAATTACTGCTTTGTTAACATAGCATATTTTGTAATTAATTTTGTGACTGTACTGTTGTGGAATGTGGTCCCTTACTTTATTGAGGAAATGATGTAAATTATAAATATCTGAAAACAAAATTCTCAGGAAAATATTTGTACCCAAGAAGGATGAAGTAGATGGGCAGTTTAGAGTCTTACACAACATGGGACTTTGTGATTTATTCGTGTCGACTAGTAATTTTAAAACAGAAATTTAGGGCCTTTTGTGGGTTGTATATGTAGCACACTTGGGGAAGACAAATGCATGCAGAAATTTGATGAGAAGACATTCATGGAAAGTGGTCACTTGGAGAAAGACCAAGGAGGAGGTGGGAACATAACATTAAAATGGGTCTTAATGAAATTGGTAGTGAGGATTAGAGGTGGATTGAACTAGGTCAGGAATGTGTTCAGTGATGAACATTGGTAGTAGCATTGATGGCTGGTAACAGGGAGCTACATATTTTTAAACATTTTAAGAATGGCATCATACAGAGGAGAGTATGCTGCAAATACAATCTTTAGTGAAATGAAATTAGTCCATTAGTCCAGGCAAGATCTAAGGTGATAGTGACTATGGTACATCTAGCACTGAGAAAGAATGGATTGCTTTGTCCCTATACAAAGCAGATTTTCTGTTCCTGCCAATGAATTTAATGGGATTACAGCTCTTCTGTGGTCACAGTGAAAGCAGTTCATCGTGTATTCATTAGGATAAAAGTCTTAACTTGTAGAATTTGAAGTTCTTGCAGTAGTGGTTATGAAGATATCTATGTTCTGGGATGTAGTACTATGTAGCCAATGGACTATATGACATTGTAACCCAGAAGATAGAACTCTTCAAGTCTTAATTTCTCGTTAATAATAATAATGTTTCCACTCTTCAAATTTTCAGACTCTTGTTCACTAAATAAGAGCTTTCCCTTGTTGTCCAGTTTCCTCTCACATATGGAGTTGATCCATTACATGCTAAAAGACTGTAAACTGTATTTCTGTGTTATTATAAAAAACAAAGTTTTGTGGTAAATGAAGAATGGCTAATGCTGCATTTGTAAAATATGCAAGAGGATACATGCTTATGACTACTATCCTGCTACATGTTGCACTGCTGTTTCTGTTTTTTGCTGTGAATACTGGGCAGATTGTAGCCAGTTCTCATGTTCTGTCAGGTCATGCTCTCCAGGTTATGGCAGGGGGGAACAGTTTTCTGATAAGAATGCTGCCATGTTTCAGGTTGGTGCTGAGCAAGGCAGCCCATGTGAATGTACATCCTGCCCCATATGAGGATGATGAGCCATCTGGTTATGATTATGAAAATGATAATGATGCATCAGAGTACTGCCCTAATGTTTCTTTAGTAAGTACTCTCAACCCTACATTAAAACTCTGGTAGTGTCTAACACTATACAATGGACCCTGCCTGAGAAGATCCTGTTTGAAATGGTTTCACACCTAAAAAGCTAAAATAATTAGGTCCAAAAATTAATATAAGAATAATATATTTGTGTCCATTTGAAAATGTTTCCCACATAGAAGAACATCCAGCCTAAAAAGAGTGGTTTTAAAAACACATCAAATATCTTATGCATTTAATACATTTTTGTCAGATTGTAATACATATATACAGAAACAAATGAAAGCAAAATACACATATAAATCACACATGTTGCAGTTCGTAGCAGCACACAGTGGTGCTCTCTGAGCGGTAGAAGTTGGGTGTAATAAGTGGTGACTTTCAGACTTCATCTTTCTAGCTGTCAGCACTGTCTTTGTGTTAAAACTGTGCTGAACATGGATCATATATAGCTGTATGCATTGCTACAATAACAAGCATGACCTGTAAGATTTTATCAGTTTCTGAGGAACTAAAGATAATTGAGGTTGAATAGCTCAGCCTATCAGTGCTGACCCTAAATAATATTATGACAAACAAGGAAAACATACTTTATGAATGTATAACTACTCATCCAGGTAGGAAGAACTGAAAAACTTTTGAATATAAGAATACTGAATCAGTGCTCCTAGAATGGTTTAGGCAGATATGGCACAATATGCATTGTAATTCTGATTTAAGGTTTTTCAGGTTGCGGCTTTCCCACATTTAATGCTCGTTCTTTGGAGTCCTGGCAAAGCCATATATACATTTCATAAATTACCCCATTTTAGTATTTCTACCCACATTTGGTGGATGAAAATTCAGTCCATAGATGACGTCTGCACCTTGATTTAGTGTTTGCACTAAACCTGATGGTCATAATTTGTCCAACTCTGGGTTACACACACTGCTGTGTGGCCAAGGTCAGCTTCTGTGTTACTGGCTGATCAGCTAGTGAACAGTACGCCTGAGCGTTTACTTGCTTGTGCATCCAGCAGGAAGGAACCACACATTACTGCATTTACTGCATCCTCTTGGAGGTAGTGTTAATGTGTGTGCAGCATATTATTTACAGTATACGTATTCAAATCTGTGTACTTGCACATAATTGTATAAAGAATACATATAAAAGGTAAGTTGTCCCTGATCTTAACTAATTAAGCACTACACCATGAAGACGTGAGGAAGTGGCTGAATGGACTTCTGCACTAGATGGAGGTGAGTGATCAGTGTTACAGCGCTCGTGCTTTAATGCCAGGGAAAGAGGCCCCCCATACTCATTGGATAGGCATCTGAGTATTGTATGCCTGAATATAGAATTTATGTGACCTTGAGGCAGAAGTGTTTAGCACTTATATGCAGAGTCCTAGTAGTACATGATGAAAAAACATCAGCCAGAACTACAAAATGTTTCATAATCACAGTAAGGGGTGATGTTCTAAGACCACATTTAGCACAGCGTAACAGCTTCAGGGTAAAGTCCACCTAAATTTTTAGCGAATGAAAGATGTCATCACATGAGTCACCTGACTTCCAGTAGACTGCTTCATTGTGTGTTTTGAATGAGTTTAAAATTTTTCTTTGATTGTGCTGGCTGTAATTTAAGCTTAAAATAATTTATTTGTCTAACTTTCAAACTATATGAGATGTGATAACGAATTTCTCACTGAAATCACTGGAAAAAATGACTTCATAAGCTTACCTTGTAACATGAATGTGTTGTATGGAAGCAATTGGATTAGAAGCTGAGGTTTATATTGTACCACTTGAAACTGCCATATGAGAGCAACCTGCTTCACATTCACTACAACAGTAACTACATTCTCTTATTTTCCCTAGTTTTGTGTGCACCACACATTAGGGGAATGATTATTTATGAAAAATATGCTGGTCAAAAATAGTCCGTAAATTGTCTTTCCGACCTTAGCACATGACTTCAGTTGTTTTATCTGCTGATGATACCTGTTGAAGAATTGACTAATATCTAGATGTGTCAATAGATTGTACTATCATATATGTGGTCACTGCTCACATTTCATATTCCCTCACTTTCCCAAGTTATTTGTCTTGAGATGAAATAACATAAAATAGAAAGTTTGTGAAATAATCTCTAAAATTTCCAAGTGCAATGTATCAGTATAGGGCTAGGAGACAGTTAAGAACAAATAGCACGAACGAAGAACGTTTAAGTCTGTGGAAGTTGTATGTATGTTGTAAGTATGTAATTGTGTCATTTTTGTGTTGTACAGAATGATGAGTTGGGAGATGCTGATGATGGTCCAGTTGATGATTTGTTGGCAAGCCAACAGCAGGATGTACATAACAGCTTCACCATGGAAGGTTCTAGAATTATTGAGGCATTTGCCGGAGGCAGTCTGGTGGCTCCTCCAAGCAAGGTTTGTACAGTTCCCCATTGTAACGTAGTTCACAGGTTTTGCACTCTGAGATCTTATCATAATTGGCGAAGGTAAAGGTGAAGTATTTCTGTACTGCATGAAGGCATTAGTGAGAATATAGGTATAAATACATTCTAGACTTCAACACACTATAGAAGTCTTCTTCATGTGCTTGTCAAGGGTATTATGTTTACTGTTTATTGTGTGGTTTTTATTTGGTGGTATGATCATTTATTAATTGATCACAGTGGCACTGCTATACATTGGACACCAAGATGTTTGGCTTTTAGTACAACATGCTTTGAACATTATTTGAACATCAATAGGTATATTTGTTTTTATTTTGCAGTATGGTACACTCTGATCTACATAGCTCTTAAAATTGTTGCTGAAGTTAAAGTTCCTGAATTAAAACATATTGTACTGTAGCATCATATTGTATGTAAGACAATGTTTATTATTATTTAGTCAAAGTAATTCAGGTATAAACACACCATGCATTTGCATTTACCACATGTTTTGACCTATATTGCGGCCATCATCAAGTACATAGAGTTTTATTATCATCATCCTTTCTATCTGCAGTATCTCCCTACTGACTGACCGAGCGACCGCCGCTTCTTGGCGAAGTTTAGTGCCAACTTTTGCGGATAGAGGGTGTCGCGTGGTGAGCGCAACGAATCCCCATGGCCGTTAATTTCGATTTTCTAGACCGGAGCCGCTATTCAGTCGGTATAGTTTGCTTGTGGACTAAAATCATGGAGTTTGTACCTCCCTACACTGGCCAGTGTTTAAACATTGGGAGTGTGTGGAAATTACATAAACAACCTACCTGTACAACACATGGGTGTATGCATGGTTGACGTAGTCAATGCCACGTAAATTCCCAAATTGAACTTAAGACTCAGGCAAGCTAATAAAATGAAGGAAAGTTGTTGAAGTATAATGAGGAGGACAGTACGGCCACACAAATAGGGTGCCAATTATGGAAATGTTGGAAGGATGCTGGCTCAGTGGATGAAGCATAAATACCTTCTGTCACAATCAAGATCTTTCAGGCCAAGGCAAAAAGTGTGTTTGATTACTGAATGCTTTTCCCTCAGACCTGAAAGTGCCATCATTCATTGCCAGTGCATGGTGGTTTGGTTGTTTTTAAGGATACTATAAATTCTGTGACTTTGAATTGACAGATGAGAATTTCCAGTCCACTGAGTTGAAGCCTTTAGCTTCTGCAGGACAGCTGCGCAGTCTGATATTACTCCCGTGTCTTCACCCCTGCCAGCATCCTGTGGGTTATTTCATTATTCTTTTTACAAATTGTAAAATAAATAATACTGATATTAATAAAATATTTCAGAGTAAGCAGTTATTGTTAAGTTTTTGGTTTATGGTTTCATGATTGAATTGCTTGCTCTGTTATACTATGTAAGACTTACCTGTGTTCTCACAGTTTCACTTTATGCCACAATTTCCATGAAAGCATTAGTCCTAGATAATAAGGGATATCTGTACCATTGAACTTCAATGAAACAGGATGCAATACAGCATTATTGAATAACACTCTGGCCACTTTAGCTTGGGAAGAATCTCCCGGTGTCCGCTGAGTAGCAGGCTAAGTGTACATGGCAGTGAAGTGGAAAGAAAATCCTGAATCGAAGAATTTCTGAAACCTTGTCACTACCAAGAGTTCTGTGTTTTTTTTTTCTGCCTACAGCAAGTATTGGTAACCCATATCAAAATGAAACATGTTGACCATTACACTTCATATTAATTGTCAAAGAACAACACAACCATCAAGTGTAACAAACGTTTACTGAAATGTTGAGTCAGTAAAATCACCTTTCATGTTTTAGTCCTATAAGACCATCTTCAGATGCTCATGTAATAAAACAAGGTTGCTTACGTGTACATTTAAAATTATGTCTTAAAATTGTGCTATATGCAGCAACCACAGCAAATATCACAACTTCTTTCTTTGCTTAGAAAAAATATATATAATGTAATTTAAAACTTTTAGGTATAATTTTATATGTACACATAAGCAATTTCCTTTTATTACACAAGCCTCTGAAGATGGTCCTACAGGACTGTAATGTATAAGGTGATTTTACTGACTCAGCAGTAAATGTTTGTTACACTTGATAATTGTCTTGTTCTTTAAAAATTGATGACCAAGTTCATTTTACTAATTTCATAACCAGAGAAACCAAAGAATATATAGTACTAAATAAATTTCACAGTAAGCGAAGATGTGATAGTTGTTTTGAAACCAAGCAGATATGAGTGTAACAACATTCATTCATAAGCGAGTTATAGGAGATGCACACATGTTCCCCTTTCAGTCCATTTCCATTTACATATTTGTATGTATATTCATATCCATAAACAGATATGTATATTTTTCTCCATGCCCTTTTTATTTTTTTTTAATTCCTCTCCATAATTTATATATCCATACTTCTAGACAAGAATTTTTGGAAAAGAATCAAATACAGCTTTTTTATCCGTGATAAAGTCAGAACATGGTGTGTAATTTTTGCAGTAAATGCTAATGAAGTTAAATTAATTGCTGGTATGACACCATAATATAGGGAACCTCAGTGTTGTTTTCTGCGAAGATTGTATGTTCGTCAAAACTTTATCAAGGAACACTTTTTCCTTATTGTTCACGAAGGAATTGTGTTGAGGAATCTATAGGAAAGAATGCCCATACCATGATTTCACATCAAATTCATCTTTATTAATATTGTAACGTGTTTCTGCGTTACTGAATACGCCGTAGAGATGGTTAATTGGTTTATTTAACAATCTACAAATAACGGCTACAATTAATTATTACACAGTTGCGGGGTTTCACACTCTATAACCCTAATCGCAATAATCTGTTACCACTGTTGCGGGGTTTCACACTTGATAACCCTATGCGCAAATCAGTTCACTCTGTGTTCAGTAGTCTACACGTTGACAGTAGGGGAGCTATGTATCACTGTATCACACGCTCCCAATTACACAATTACACACACGTCCGGTTCTTCTTTCCGCGACGGCTGCTATACTCCAACTGTAGAACTGTTGATAACACACTCGCTCGTAGGCTTGCTCAGAACTATCTTCGGCGATGGCCAGGTTACAACTCGACTCGGCGACTGTTGCTATATGTCAACTCGGCTTGGCGACTATTACTTTATAACTCGGCGGCTGTCACAGTACAACTGACGTCGCCGACTGCTACAGTAGAACTCGTTGGTAAAGCACTCGGCGACTGTCACAGTACAACTGACCCGCAGCCGCTGTGCAGCTCACTTATATAGCTGCCGTGCTTGCCGGTTGCGTAATGAGTGCCACGTCACAGTAGGAAGTTGATTACGGGTACGTAGCGTTGCGCGTTACGTCACCGCGGAGGGGAGTGGCGGGGCGGGAACTCGCCTATTACCGTAGTAACGCAAGCGTTACGTTACCGCCACGTACCGCTGGGGAGGTAGGGGTGATCCATAGCTCAACATGTCACAATATTTTCCACTATAATTGTATGTTAGTGAAAATTTGGCTGAGGGCTGTTTTTATCTCGGTGCTCAACAAAGAACTGTGTGGCTGAGTCCATATGTGCAAATATCCATACCACAGTGCGTTCAACTTTAACTGCATTTTCCATGAAAAATATATATTGGTTCAAATTTTATCAACAGGCAATGGTATCTCAGTGTTTTCATGGAGTTATTAGGTGGAGTCTGTAGGCATGAATATCAGTGCCATCTTTCCACATCACATTCAGCTATAACTGTGTCAATCTCATATGCAAAATTATACTTAAAAAGTAGTATTCATGCATTTTGCATGCCAAAAATTTCAGATTAGATTATTTATGTAAAAGAGTATGTAAACTGCAGGACTCACGTTTGAGTTTGTTATTTCAGGTAGCAAGAATTTTCATCCCATATGCAATGAGAGCTAAGAAGGTGGACATGAAGAAACTCAAGCATGCTATATGGGGTATTTTAACCAGTAGAGAGAGTTGTGAGGTGAGGAACCGTCTGCATGTGAGAACAAGCAAATAGTTTTGAGAGCAGACACTGCAGAATGGCTAGATGAATTAATGGATGAGTGGATGGATGTATGAATTAGTGAATATATGATATGATAAATGAATTCATGTAGACCTATAATGAATGAATCTGTGAGAGGATGGCAGATTGGCAGAGAAATAGGTAATGTGTTGCAGAACTATGTCTCATGTCTGTAACCATACTTCCTTTTCCAGAAAGTCTTTTAAATTTAACTATCACCAATCAGTAGTTCCCACCAGAATGGGAGGCCTACCTGAGGTTCGGGAGGCTTCCTGTGTCCATGCATATGTCATTAGTCTTCATTCCTTTATATCCCTTTCAGTTCCTAATTACAGCAGCAGTTCCTAAGATATTCCATTACCATTTCTATCACCATCATCCTTTCATATCTTATTCAGCACTGTGTAACCTCTGCAGATATTACAGTTTCAGAAAACTTAAATATCCCTCATTGACAAAAAGAGGCTAGGAGGGTTACTCATATTATAACCATAACTATTGTTTGTTACAGGCAAATACTCTTTTCATTTTGTTGGCTTCTATATATAGCACCATGTCAGGATATGAATACTGCTGAGTTGTCAGAAGAACCTGATGCTTTCTTCTTCAGGATCAGTGTGACTGAAGGAGGAGGTAGCAGATTTCTGTGAAACATTGGTAGTGTTTCTATTCCTCACCATACTGCCGTACCCAAAAGACAACTTAGTGAAGAGTGATCGCCCTATAAACCTCAAATGTTAAGTGTTATTTTAGTACTTAATATTGTACTTCTTTGTGCTTTTTCAGGACAAGAATTATAATGACAACCTGCGAATTGAAAGGCCAGTTAGCTTCATGAATATGTATACTACACTACCAAAAAGACTGCCTTCAAAATTAGCAGAGAATTTAAGTGCACCCCTGGCAATTGTTGCATTACTGCATCTTGCCAATGAAAAGACACTTCACATAGTGGGAAATGAAGATCTTAGTGACTTAACCATTACACAAGGATAAAGTGCAATAACATGTTGAGTGTGTGCCACTACCATGTGATGATACACATTTCAGCGTTCACTGAAGACTAATGAGTATATGTCAGATAGTGTTTCATTCTTTTATGATAGCAGTAATTAATTACATAATTATATATATTTAGTAAAGTTTAAAACCATTAACAGTAACCAAATAACTCACTCCATAATCTTTGAAACGGTTGTTACTCAGCTAGTCTAGAAATTCCCTGCTTTTATGGAAACCAAGGTGTGTTACTGTACTCAAGAAAGTCCAGAATTCAATCCTGTCATGATCCAGTGAGTCCTATCCAAACCTTCTGTTCCCATTTATGCCTTGAAACCTCAGTTTATTCCCTCTGAAATTTTCTAACCAGAATTTGTATGCATTTCTCATTTCTCCTGTGCATTCAGAGCCCACAACAGCAGAGACACTGAGGTAGCTAAACACTAAACACTACTCCCCATTTAATGTCCTGAAATATGGCATCCTGTTTTGCATACGTTGATACGTCATATGGATTCCTTCAGCTTATGACAAAGACAGAGCCCAGAAATGTTAACATGCTATAACTGGGGGCATTAAAAAGAAAAACATTTTTCTGAGTCAAATATTTCCCTCAGTTTAGCATTCAGAGCAATATCTGCTTTTAATAGACTGAAGTGACAATTTTTCTTTTGTGTATTGACAATATGATTCACACATAGTTTACATATTACAGAACAAGTATTAATTCCCATATGAACTTCGCATTTTCATTGGTTGCAGTGACAACTGTAAATATTCATTGGTGGAATTTTGGAGTGATTTATAAATTCCTTTATTCAAAATTGACTATAACAAATATTCATTCTAGTGTCAGTTTTTAGTGCTGTTATGATTTCTTCGTGGTAGGGTAGTTGGGTGAGGCACTATGCTACAAGCTGGAAGGTTGCAGGATGGAATCCTGATGTAATTGGATTTTTCAATTGACTTAATCCTCCCAACTGCACAGTGGCCCTGGGGTAGACTCAGTCTCTTCACATAAATGAGTACCAGGAATTTTCCTTGGGGGTAAAGGGCAGCTGGCACGTAAGGGTGACAACCTTACCCCCATCTATGAGCTGACTGTCTAGAAGATGCGGGAGCCTCGACCTCTCACACCCTTATGGGCCTTCATGGCCTTTACCTTTTTATGAATTCTTGTTATGATGGACTTCCTCAGTATTAAAATGCTTTGAGAAATAATCATCATACCCCTAATGGATTTCAACAGTAGCTTGAAACAAATCTGAAATGCAGGAAATTTAACACTAAGTTTACTGACATGGGGCATTGAAATTGAATGATGAACAAGAAAAACCCACCAAATGGGGGTTCTACTCGTACTCTAGCTCATATTGGTTACACTACTTTTGAGTCATACTGTATTATGTTTATTCAGGATTTTCTCCAAAGTCTGTGTTCCTGACTTTAAAGAAGTAAGAATAAAGTAAACAAATGGTTCTGCTTGTATACAGTTTATGGAAATATTGGTGACAAGAATATATCTGCACTGAGATGGATGAGGCATGTAGCACATATTGAAGAAATAAGAAATGCATATAAAATGATAATGTGGAAACATGAAGGGAAATGACCACTTATAAATTTCAGTATTGATGGGAGGATAATATAAAAATGATCATAAGTACATAGTGTGTGAAGATATTGACTAGATTTGACTGGGTGAGAATGGGATCCAGTAGCACTCTTTTGTGAACATTGTTGTAATCCTTGTGTTTTGCAGAAGAGAACTTCTTGGCTAGCTGAGTAACTGTCAACTATACAACAAAAACTACGTTATGGATTCACTTCGGACTGTGCTAGTCTTGGCATATGATTGAGTGACTATATACAGAGTTTGGATTGGTAATTGAATTTATTGAACTCTTACAGATGCCTGACTCCAAGTAATTATAACCTATTCACTAATTTGTACACTTTACATACAGTTCACTCACTGCCTGCTGTGTCTCCACCAGTCTTCTGGTAACAGCTTCCATCAGCAGACGTTCCCCTTCCTCTGGGTTCCAAAGTGTCCCCAGCCTCAGCTACAGCAACTTTCAAATAAGTAACTTGCCATTCAACTCATCACACTCCACTGACTGACTGACTGACTGACTGACTGAACACTAGACTTGTCTTGCTTATAACATTTCGGCACAGACTATGTAGAAAATACTGTTCCTTTGTTGCGTTCACATCTGTTGGCCTGCCCACATATTCGCTGCTCAGCCGTTAACTGGTAACGGCCGTTGTTTATAGAGCTCTTGCTTAGCAATGGCTGTTGTGTGGCTGCTTATTTCGCAATTGTTGCCTAACATGTCTACGTGCCACACTGCTTCGTCCTGAATAGCCTACAAGTGTACCGCCATTTTTTCTTTTCCGAGGACTGTGCTTGTGACGTCTGTGATCGGTCTAGCCTTCCTTTCCCATGGCTCGATTCTCACGTTTCTCACCAACTGCTCCTTCCTTAAGGCTGCTTGTCTCGAGCGGTTCGCTGATAAAATGCGAGCAGGTCCAGGTGGACCACCATCATCATCTTTCTGAAGTTGCAGGCTAGACTTCTGAGAGATACCGGTGCTACTATATCTCTGGCTCTTAAGCTACTAGTAGCCTCTTCTTCCAGTTTGATGAGGGCTGACTCCTCCATAATGTCCAGTCACTGATTTTTAGAATCCTGATGGAAGACCGGATTGTTTGCTTCACAATCTCCAGGACAAGAGCCTGCCTGGAGGTCTCGTTAACATTTCCCTTGCTTCCCAGTCATAGCTGCTGTTGTAGGCCTCGGTACCATATTCCCTTATTGAATTTCAGGTGTGTCCGTCTTCTCTTCTCGAACATCCATTCGACAAGACAAGCCGAAGTGTTTTATGTAACCAAGTAGACTGTTCTTGTAAGCAGGGAGGCAAGGAAAGTAGAAGAGAATGGAAGTGAGAAGTGTTTCCTGTCATCCAGAACAAACACAAACATACCAAAAAGAGGATGCAACATAGACAGAGGTCTGTCTTGAATATTGTGAAAAGGCGAATGCCCTATTGCCAGAAAGGAATGCTCGCTTTTACAGAAACAATAGACTATAAATATTGACTCCTCCATTATGAGGCTACTGAAGCATCGTGGCTTTCACCACAAGAAAACTAACGACAGACGCAAATTCCTCATGGACCGAGGTCACTAGTAATGCAGAAAGTTGAAGGTTTTGTGAAATATGCACATCAAGGAATTTTCTCAGTCGACCGATATATTATCTGGATAAATAAAAACACAGTAAATATACTTGGCATCATTAATTTATTTATTCATTTCAACTGTGCTCCTTTCTTTGCGTCTTGTCGCAGACATCTTGTCTTGACTGTTACATGTCTTGGCGCATACTACTGTGCGGCCTACCTTATTGTTTGCCACGCAGGATAGGCTAATGCAGGCTTCATACCCAATAGCGAGCGGTGCTCGGTCTAAATCTGCTCTAGATTATCAGCAAGAAATGGCCATCGATACAATTCGAGATTGTTTCTTTACATATAACAATTACACTTAGGATGGTAGTGTAATAATTATGAATAATGCGAGCTACAATTCGGTTACAATAATCAAAGCTTACAAACAAAATAAACACAAAATAAGATGTTGAGTGGTGGCAACAGAAAGGAATTTACTTTTTCCCCGCCAAAACAGACTAAAATTTTACAGCAAGTGCCCCGAAGGCGAAACAGTAAAAACTTGATCAGCTTGTTATTAATATTAAAATTCAGCATCCTGTTGCATTGTTGTAACACTCGCCCACTTGTTTCTGTCTATAATGCAACATAAATTTGTAACATGAAATGTCATTAAAATCGCATCTTACTTTACTATTGCGCCACTTTTCGGCCATATTTTCCTCCGAAGCTTCCGCTGATTTTCAACGGGCTACAGTGTGTTATATTCTGGAAGATAACCGCCTATGTGAGGACCTTAAATCATGGATAATAGTTAACGTTTTTACCGACTGAGCCCTCGATATTAGCTAAATGACGTAATTACGAACACGTTTCCCGCCAACAATATTCAAGGGAACCGTGGCGCAAGTAACTCCCCAACTTGGATTGTAGATGACGCTAGAACATGAACAGTAATCCCTGTGCCCACCCCCCGCCCTTCCCTTGCCAACCAATAGCGTTAAGTTGCGTGGAGAGCGGTTGTCGTGTTTCACTTCGAGCTAGAACTAGAACAGAGAACAGAGAGGGCAGAGCAGGGCAGATAGTATTCAGAAGCCAGAAGAGTCCGAGGGATTTTCGGTAGTTTGAGGCGTTTGGGGGTGTTGGGGATGATAGAAGATCTGTGAACGTCTGGTGGAAATATGTTTTTGAAACGTTTAGGTGTTTGTTAGCTGTTAAGTATGGTTAGGTAAGAGCTCTTCATTCCTAGAAAAACCATGCCGTTAATTGTAAAATAGAATTCTCTTAGGTGAGAGAACTGGGTCTATGTGAGAGTAACATACGCTGTTAAAGTTAAAAATTAAGAGATTATGACATTTGTTTCTGTGCTGTTTGTGCACATGTCGTGGCTGTATCAGTTTTATCACTCAGTGCCTCCCGATAACTAAGTAAGCGTAATAATTGTAATTCAACGTAACGATGTCTGGTTGTTTTTGGCACTCTCCATGCGAATAGTTTCATTATATGTTACAGAAATAAGGATATTTTACTTTATATAAGGAAGTTCGTTTTTTCCGGTTTATATAATTATTTTAGGTAGTGCTGAAGCCCTATGCATGATGTTGCTTTTGTTTAATGGCATATGATTACCCTGTGCTTAAAGTTTTCCTGGGTTGAATGCAAGTACTAACACCATTTGGGTTTGCCTTTAGTCTTTCAAATTTATATATCTGTAGTACGTACTATGCTGACACCCTGCAATGAAACTAGCTAATTGATGGGTCTCTTTGGTTTATAGCTACAATATGGTAACCGGTTATAACTCTGCCCAGAACACCTTTTAGGATATGTCATAATTTGTGTAGGCAACCTTGCAGAAGAAAAGCCCTTATGTTAAAAAATAATGTCTGGTGTGGCAGTTACTAGTCCTATCATATGATGAATGTAAAATCCAGAAACTTTCTAATCATGGTGTAAAGAATGATGTCACTGCTTAATAATGATGCACGCTGAAAGATGTTATAAAAAGTTGTTTTTTTTTCCCCCTTGGCACTACAGCCCAGTGGGCCTAAGCCTACCTCCACGAACTTCTCCGTTCACTTCGGTTTTTCTAGATCTTACACATTCAGTGGGACTCCTTGGGTGGGTGCTCAGCTCGTTGCAAGGCCTCTACCTGTACACAAACACAGAGAAACACACACACACACAAACTAAACATCCATGCCATGAGTGGGATTCGAACCCACGATCCCGGTTTCCAAGTGAGCGAAGACAGTACATGCCTTACACCGCTCGGCTACCGTGAACTGTGTTATAAAAAGTTTAACATTATTTATTCTGGTCGGGTCACAGTGGTGAACTAAATTATAGAATAACATTTGTTAACACAACACAAGACAAACCAGTGCCTTAAAACACAGCAGAACAGATACAACAAAATATCATAATGATACAGAACCATAACAAGCCTGCGAGAACCATTGAGGACTCCGAATAACAGCCCATTATTCTGTTTTTAACATAAGAGGCAGAAGGACAAACCATATCAGTTCAAGATCTTAGATACCAAACACTAATAAAATTTTAATCGAAACAATTGTAAATAACTTTTATATAAAAACTTCTAAGTGTGTATTATGAAATTTGTAATAGTAGTTTCTGAACATGTTGATCTTATGCCTTCTGAAAATGGCCAGCTGACTGAAATATGTAAAGGCAATAAATATCTCAAATTGAATTTTACTAGATGGCGTTAACAATTATTATATAATGTATGGTTTGAACACTTTTGCTTTTTTTTTCTTGTACAATGGTTTTGTATAGTTACACTCTATACCAGCAGATGTACCAATGAAGTGAAAAGAAATATATTTCTCTTTATATGGGCATATTTTTGTATTTCTCCAGCAACCTGAATTCACTGACATATTTAGTTCGGTTGTTTTAATTTAATTGAAGTTTGCATTATTTTTGTGTTTGTTGCAGTAGACATAAATGAGATGAAAATTTTAAGAAAAGGGCTCATGTACTAGTTCACCATGTTGTAGACTTTATAAAGTATAAAATTATTCATTGTGTCTTTCAGAATACAATGGTACAATTACAAAGTGCTTAAGACTTGTTAAAGTTACAACATTACAACAGTATGGCTGAATTTCTTGCTGACAATAATCCATGTGGACAGACTATCCTTCGTCTTGTCTCAAGAGGAAATGCCATTATTGCTGAACTTCTCCGTCTTAAGGATTACATTCCACCGGTTTTCAGGTAAGCTTTTAGGCTTTCTTTGCATTAATTCGGTCAGTCCACATATTTCATCTCTGAAACTACTCAACAGATTTCAGTATAGTGTAATGCAGGTCACATGATTAGTTGGAAGACAAATTTTACATAGCCCTACACAAACTCCACTTGGCATAAACCTCAGATTGATCTTCATTAATTTTTACAAGAATGGTTCTTGATACAAAAAATTAGAACATTAAATAAAGTGTGAATTTCATAAAGATTTACAACTTAATATGCAACATGTTTTTAATGTGCAAGTATTTCACAAGATACAAACAAAATAATATGTCTTTATACCTAATAGGCTTTGTTAACAACAGATTTCTACACTTATTGTGTTTCTGGACATTATCCATTGTCCTGTTTCTATTTAAAAAACAATGTTTTGGAGACTGGATTCTGTCTGCAACTACAGGTGGAACCTACTCAGTTGGGCCCAATCAATAGAGCAAACCCCTATCTCTGGACACAAGCACCAACACAAGATAGGGCATATAAACCAATCACAGACAAACCATGTGCGAGAGTCAAGACAAACATTGAAACCTAAAAAAACTCCAGACACTTGAGACCTAGCACCTATGTTCATGCACTATTTCATGGCTATTGTTGTTATAATCAGAGTACTATCAGAATAGAAGTAATTACTAAAGAGACAAATGCTACCAACATAAAAACACTATTTTCACACACAATCTACACTGGATGTAGTTGCAGTATTCTGGCTTCTGCTGCAAAATGGGAGTCCAGATGGGAGAGATGTCTAGTCTGGATTTACTGTTCGGATGATCTACCAGAGACATGCGTGTGGATTCCTTGTATTTTCTGTATGTGGTGTTTGGTTCAGTCTGCAAGACCTTTGATTCCTTGCAACATATTTTGTTGCCTTCTTCATATGCATGTTTGAATTTTCAAGCAGACCTTTGGTCATGTTATATTTGTGCTCCATAATGCACACTTCTAAAGGTCTGCCTGTTTTGCCGATGTAACATCTGCCACAGTCACTTGGGATATTGCATACGTGATGCTTCATCTGGTATGAATCTGTGACTCATCCAGTTTTCATGGGTGTCCTATGGAGTGTATGTTTAGTTTGAAAATAGTCCTGACATTTAAATGGTTTCCAGTGCATCTGAATTTCTCAGAGATACCCTTAACATATGGGATAATGACCATGCCCTGGTGTATTGTATCTGAAGAAGTATGGTTGTTTCTTGTTGGCGTTATTATCGAGCCAGTGAATTCTTGTAGGTATTCATTAAGCATCAGATTATGTTTTGTGTTCTTAATTTCCTTGTTGAAATGCAGATAATGACCAGTATGGGTAGGTACACTTTCATGGCCAATTTTTGACCCTGCTTCATGACCAAGAGGTCCAAGAATCAACTTCCGTTCTGAATTTGATGGTAGGTCTAATGCTGTTGAGGTGCTGAAGAAATTACTGCCATCTTGCTGCTGTATGTGGCCAAACCATGAAAGTGTCAACTTATCTGATTTGTTTGTTGCTTCATGATATTAATTTTTAGCACTCATTTAACCACAAGATATAAGAATGTGTTGTATAGGAGGAGGGAAATGAAAATTATACATACAGGGGTTGTCACGTGGTCAGCACAACAAATCTCCACGGCCATTAATTTCGGTTTTCTAAACCGGAGCCACTACTTTTACATTCAAGTCGCTCCTCAGTTATCCTCAGGATGCTGAATGGACCCCATTCCAGACTCACCATTTCTCAGAAAATCTGGTAGCACCAGGAATCGAACCCGGGGCCTTTGGATATGTAGCCAGGAACTCTGACCACTAGACCACAGATGCGGTCATCATGACTGCAAAGGAATACAAAAATGTGTGTGTACTCCATTGCAGTATGCTTCTCAACTTTCTTTGCTGCACTGGTCTTGTATGAGCTTATTAAGGATTAGTACAGCTTTTTTGCATCTGTTCTGAAGGTTTCTGGTGGATGTGTGTTATTATAGTCATGCAGCACTTTGGAAACTGGGTCTGTTTTAGTTTTAAATATTCATGGGCATATCCACAATTTTTATTTTAAATCTTCTTATGATTTCCCAGTGACAAAACCTGATCCTGGGTGCTTGTATAGATATGGCTGACTTCCTGATGTTGTCCAGTAATTGAGATTTAACTTTCTAATGGACTCCACCCCTTTACATGAGGATAGAAATGGATCAAGTTTCTGGAATGATGTGTTTCTGCAGAATACCAATGGCGGACAGAGTCCAGAAACTGTTATCCTACACTTTTAGAGCCACTTCTGTAGGCACACGTCCGGAAATTTGATCTGTAATCAGATAAATTAATGTATTTAATATGAAAAACTAATAGGCTTATTTGAGTTACATTTGTTACTGGCATGTATCAGTCATTACACGACTTAACAGACTGGTTACAGTTTCCAGCAGCAGGGATTTTTTTTCTACCATGGCCAGAATGCGTCAGGAATTCATTTGGCGTCCTATCATATTATCACGTGCCTGAGTGAAACTGTAGATGGGGTTTGGATTGATGGCTTGATGTAGTGACCACTTATACACACAACTCATAACTACATATAAGTATAGTGCCTTTGCTAATCTTCACACTTTACAAATCACTAGAGCACATGGTAAGCCTTCTCAGTCAGCTTTCACCCGGTAACAAATCTTAACCATGGAGAGTCTTAAGCTTTTGTGCTCACATTGTTGCCCACTGGCTAATACATCGTGACTGAGCTCATTGCTTCATTTGACCATCTCCCATGCTGGCAGTGATCTCACATGAACCTCATACTCTTCTCTTCACAGACTCCTTTACAGCTGACTGCAGCTCAGCTGGTGTCCTCATCATATAACCTTGTAGATAACACTGTTTTAAACAGTTCCTCTATTGCTGAGGATGGACTCGTTACTGTGGAATATTTTTGTTTCACGGTCATTACCTACTAACTACTCTACATGCTACTGTATATTGGTGTTCACTGCAGGTACTCTTCTTGGGGTGAAGTGGCTGGAGTGTGAATTTGCCTCACACCCTCCATGTAGAAACATGATATAGAATACACAGGTTTTTACTTCCATGCCTGTACACTTTTATAGCATAATATACAGCCACAGGAGAAACACTTGCATTGGTATATTCATTGCAGTATAAAATGTAATATAGGGATTATTGTTTTTAGACTAGAAACAAAGCAAGACCAGGCGAAGTACGCAGAAATCATCTCAGACTTTAGCTACTTCAAAATGTCTGATGAGTATGATCAGAAGATTGACAGTAACCCTGTAAGTACTGGTCTTTATCATCGACAATATAAACCTTTGCTTGAGATAGTCAATTAAAGAAAAACTGAACAGTGAGTTTTCCTCTGTATTCCTTATCGCTTTCCCCTCCCCTTGTTTCCCAGTATCCTCTTAGCACACTAACTGCAATATTATATTTAAGCATCCTGTTACACTACACAATATATGACACAAACTCCATCCTAGTGCAACAATTTATTGTAGTTCTTTCATCTTCCTTTCTTCTACACTACATGTTTCAGGTGTATCATCAGGTGTATACTCTCACATAGCTGCTACACTGAACGTAGTTTAAAATTTAAAAAACACCAGTCTTCCCAATTGTTCACTTCTCCCTTGTTAACAGGTTTTGATATATCAGAATCCTCCCCACTGATATCTGTCAGATATGTACAAAATCTTTGTTAATCTACACACGTCAATTTGATTTTCAAAAACTGGCACTTTTAAAATCTTCAATTCAAATTTAAAAATTTCTTTAATTTTTTTTTCTTCAAATTTTAAAATTTAAAATTCTCACAGGTACCCGCCCTATGTCTATAGTGCTGCAGCGGCTACTTCTTGTTTTCAGCACTGTTCCGGTATTATTCTGTGTAGGCTCCCTGTGTGGGTTAGCAATAGCATTATAATTATTTACAGTCAAAAGGTAAAGTTGTCCCTGTACTTAACTAAGTAAGCACTATNAAAATGTCTGATGAGTATGATCAGAAGATTGACAGTAACCCTGTAAGTACTGGTCTTTATCATCGACAATATAAACCTTTACTTGAGATAGTCAATTAAAGGAAAACTGAACAGTGAGTTTTCCTCTGTATTCCTTATCGCTTTCCCTTCCTCTTGTTTCCCAATAGCCTCTTAGCACACTAACTGCAATATTATATCCCTCAGTCATCCAACCAGTATCTAGCTGCTATACTGACTATGCTATCCTNTCTTGACCTTGGCACTAGTTGGAGATGAGTGGTCAGCTTCATGCCCTGGCTGCTTTACCCCCAGGGAAAGAGCACCTGATACCTGTTTGATAGGAGGTTGGGTGGACTGCAGAGCTAGTCTGAATGACATAGAGAAGTGAAAATTCTTGAACCTATTGGGACTGAAAACTCCGATCCCTCAGTCATCCAACCAGTAGCTAGCTGCTATACTGACTATGCTATCCCGGCTCACAATTTACAGTTCAAGTCGTAAATGTTCAGTAAATGTAGTTATCTATCCAAGCCCCATGTCTAGCCACTAACACATGGCAGTTGGTGTGATGGCACTTCCTTATTGATGTACTGGGCGATGGGAGAGTGGATTCAGTTTGAGCCATCCATATTCCCATCATAGGCTGCTTCCATGGTGCCAAACCAAATTAAATATTATTAAAATAATCCCACCCTATGGATGCTGTCCCCTCTGTACGGATTCCCTAATCCTTGGCAGCTGGCTAGAGATGCTCAGTGTGTGATAACTTTGGATCCTGATCTCATAAGGATTCTAACGCCTGTCATGCTGGTAGGTGGAATTAAAAAAAAACATGTTGTGTTTAATTATAGCAACTACAAGACTTGGATGAAGAATTCAGAGAAAACTACACTGATATTCTCACACGTTTCTACCTTGTGTTTGAGAGTTTGCACAAGTATATTATGGACTTGAGTCATTTTCTGGATGATTTAGAGGAAGGCTTGTTTATCCAGCAGACCTTGGAGAGTGTGCTTCTCAATGAGGAAGGCAAGCAACTGTTGGTATGTTCAATATTGTTTAGTTCTTCCATATTGTAACAGAAGTTTAAGGAACCAGCTTATGAAACACTGTTTAGAAGAATGTGGGTAGAATGCTCCTGCAGCTTGGGTGGACTGATTTTTGAGTATTTATTGGTGCCTTTTCAACTGCATATGTATTGTAACATCAGACAGTAGAACGGTTATGAATGATGGATTGGAAAGGACATGTAAGAAAATGGTTGTATCATAATGTAAGGTATTATCCCAGTATTTGACTTGATGGACTAAGTGATCGATGGAAATTCCCAGTCATGATTGTTGATCTCTGAGTCAGAAATAAAATTTGAGACCTCTCAAATATGAACATCTGTGGAATTGAAATACAAATCTTTCGGATGGAAGGAGGTTATATAACAGTAGGCACAGTTCAGAACATATTTATCTTTAATATATAAGAGTACTAGTCTCAGTCTTGTCAAGACAGAAAATAGATTTTAAAACTGTACTGTTTGATCCCATGAGCTTATAGCAGTGTCAAATGGCATGTGATAATTTTGCGTTTTATGGGATGGTAATATTTCATTATACTTGTCTCTCAGTGCTTACTTCTGTTCACTTGGTAACTATGCAGTAATAATCATGTATAGGCCGCACCATAGTTCAAGCGGTTAGTTGTTGGCTTGGTTCGATCCCGGGTCTGGTCAAATGGGATTTGTGGTGGAAAAAGTGGCGCTGGGGCGGGTTTTCTCCGAGTACTTCAGTTTCCCTTGCCAATCTTCATTCCACCAAATTCTCCATCATAATCACCCGGGGCAGGCTACAATAGGCCAATCAGTGGCCACCGTACCGAGTGGACCCAGTTGGACTCCACCTCCCACTAAGCGAATTTAAAAAAAATAGTCTTGTATTAAGGGCGTGTGACTGTAGATGGGGTATGAATTAGATATTGGATTTATTGACCACTTGTATACACCACTTGGAACTATAAATAGTTACAGTGCTATCATTAATCTCCACACTATACATATCACTAAAGCACACAGACTAGTGTGTCTATTACAGTCTTCACTAGGCGTTTCCTTGTAACAGATCTTAATAATGAAGATTTTCCAACTTCTGTGCTCATATCATTACTGTCTGGTAAATATCCCACGCAAGCAACGCGTGTTTCTTCTTGTAATTGTTGCATACTACTACACACATGTTACAATATGTATGTATGAAGGTTCATTCCTTAGCTTATAACCTTAGTCAGATTCAGGAAACATGTTGGCCATAAGAATCTAAAGGGTTCTGACAGTGGTTTATAACACACTAAATTATTGGTTTCTTGGACTTTGTTCATTGTCTGGTGTTCCAAAACCTATAAAACACAACATTTTGGAAACTGGTTGTGTTTCTGTCCTCAGATGAAGGGGAAGGCATTTAGTCTGTCGGGTCCCTTAGAAAGAATTAATCACTGGAGGAGTCTGAGTCTTTATTACAACTGATGGTCAGTACCCGCCTGGGGCTTACCCCTAGATTTTGATTACTGTCAGACAGTTGTGGGTTTGTTGATATGGGTCAGTCTGTCTGACAAGAGGATGGGTCTATTGTTTACAGTTGCTGCAGGCCCTCACCAGAGCAATCATTCTTGGGTTGTAGTCCCTTGGGGCTCGCGACCATATTTTACTTTCTCAGATTTGAGACTTCTCTCTTCGTCACTTCCTGTGACTCGCAGGATTATGGTGAAGTATGCAACTTCACCTCCACACAGGATACCTGACCAGCCTCCACATGGCATAGGCTCTTTCTGGATAGTAAAAAAAAATGTAGTTCACATGTGAACTATGCCGACTGAGTGACTGCTGCTTGTCAGCGAAGTTAGTGCCAAGCTTTGCAGATAGAGGGTGTTACATTTTCAGTGCATCCGATCCCCACAGCCGTTAATCTCGGTTTTCTAGACTGGAGCCACTATTTCAATGAAAGAGCTCCTTAATTATCCTCATGGGACTGAGTGGACCCCGGTCCAGACCCACTACTTCTCAGGAAATCTGGTAGCTCCAGGAATCGAACCTGGGACCTCCGGATCTGTAACCAGGAACTCCGACCACTAGACTACAGATGCGGTCCTTCCTGGATAGTCTCACTCTTTAAATAGTTTCGTACTGACTGTAGAGAACACATGGTTCTGCTGTTCTTTTATTGCGTTGTCCTGAACTGTTTCCATGGATACCTTATTATTGAGTTGTTGTGTAGCAGTGAATGTTTCCTAGCAATGATTGCAATTATTATGCCAGAAATGCATTGTCGTCACACTTGGTTTAATGTGGGAGGTTCCCACAAGTCCTTTCAGAGTGTCCTTCAAAGGCTGTAAGGTATAATGCTGAATCAAATCAGTGCTTTTTACAGCTGGTGATACAGGCATTTGTTTTGATGAAATATTTAGTTTTGTTTGTTGTTATATGATGACCTCTGTCAGTGAATGAAGAAAGATATCTAATCTTAACTGAAGTAAATACAGTGCATAATTCGACATCAATAAGCAACAGGAAAGCTGTGTACTCTGCACACTTTAATATAAGTCAGGGTTGAAATTCTGGCAGATGACTGATTAATATATAGAAAACTACAATATGTTACATATTGTTTTGTGTAAATGTGAAAACACTCCCTCTGAAGTAAGACAGAGATTGAGGATGTTTTTATTTTTTATCTGTTAATTATTGTGAGGGGGAAAACAAAATTCAGAGGAAAATATTTTGACCTAAGAAAGAGAAAGATGCAAATTATGTAATGAATATATTTATAGTTTGTACTGTAAATCTAATGTTGATGGAATCAAGAGTGATGAGGTTGATAATACGTATAGTAAAAATTAGAAATGTATGCAGAAGTTTAACTTATAACTTTCAAGAAGAGAAACCACTGGCAAGAACTTTGCACAAATTGTATGATAATATTACTGTGGACCTCAAAGAAATAGAATGAGCTTGTGAGCTGGATTCCACTGGCTTAGGATAGGGCCCAGTGAAGGGCTTTTGTGTAAACTGTAATGAGCATTTGGGTATAAAAAAAGAACAGTTTTTTGAGCAGCTAGGAAGTAATAAACTGCCCAAGGAAGGCTCTGTAGCTTGGAATTACATCTCCTGCAAAGTTAAGTAGCATATTTGCAGGCTTTTATGTTTGTGTGTATCATATGTAAGATTCTACGTACAAGATACATGATTTTTCCTCCCCCCCACAGTGTGAGGCACTCTATTTGTATGGAGTGATGCTTCTTGTAGTTGACCTGCACATTGAAGGTGTGATAAGAGAACGAATGCTTGTGTCATACTACCGCTACAGTGCACAGCGATCCACTGCAGAAAGCAATATTGATGATGTCTGCAAGTTGCTTCGCTCAACTGGATTTACTAACACATCAGCTTCAAAGAGGGCATCCAACTACCCTGAGGAATATTTCAAGTTAGTGGACCTACCATTGCATGTGCATGAAGTTATATTAGCAAATTGAGAGTTGGGCCATACCATAGCTCAAGCAGTTAGTTGCTGGCTTCCCACTGCAGTGGCCCAGGTTCGATCTCGGGTCTGGTCACGTGGGGTTTGTGGTGGACAAAGTGGTGCTGGGGCAGGTTTTCTCCGAGTACTTAGGTTTCCCCTGCCAATCTTCATTCCACCAATTGCTCCACAATCACCCTCACCTATCATCTGGGGCTGGTACAATAGGCCAGAAGTGGCCGCAGTACAAGGGACTTAGTCCCACCCACTAGCAATAAAAGAAAATGAGAGTTGTATTATGATTATGTTACATTTCCCATATGGTGACTTCGTTTATAATAGAGCCATCTCATTTTCTCCTCAATGAGCAAGTTGCAGGCCACATGTCATCTTCAAAATTTCTCACCATGGCCTGTAGGCTGATTTCACAAATGTCGAATCAAGACATTTTAGGTAACAAAATTTTCTTGACTGTCTCTGAATCTAATAAAATTTTGCAAGCTTTATTGGTATCTATAGCAAATGACATACAGTGAAACCATGATAGAGCATTTTTGGCTAAGGTACTGTTAACCCACTCTCTGTATCCTTCCCATGTCTAGGATGAAGTTCTCATGCAGGAATGTTGAAACAGCTGACACCTGCCAGATTGTAACCACTGAGAACTGTACACAAGTGACATCTTCTGTATTTCCTTGTCAGTCTAGTAGCTTGTTTCATTGTGCATTGTGTCACTTGCCTTGTTTATAGACTTCGTGCAGTAACTTTCCCACTTTGTTACACAGATTTCCCCTTCCTCTGAGCTGCAACTGACCTCAGAAGATACTGTCACAGAATACAACTATGCGTTCATATGTTAAAGATTTTCTTCTGGTTGTCCCCAGCTGCAGATTTTGAAAACTCCTAATTGGAGCTTCAAAAGGAGAGGGCTTGGATTTGAATATGGGGCTTGAAATAATATGTCATTGTGAAATCAGCAGCTTGTTGAAAAGCAAAATATGAAGGTGAGATGGATTAACTCCAACATTATTTACAATATAGAAAAAGAGAAACACAATATATTCTAAACTGAAGCAAACTACAGGCTTTTTTTTTACCTGAAATAAAGTCACGGCATTTATGTCATCTCATCAGATGTCACCATGTATATTACTGTGAAAATTTAGTCACGATGTCATGAATTAGAGTCACAACTTTAGTATCACAGAATGAAATTAAGTTTGATTTCCATGAGATTTGTCATGATTTTGCAGATCACAAAACACTTCACTGTGTAGATTCTAAAGGGTTCTAACGATGGTGTATAACACTCAGAATTAGTGTTTTTGAACTTTGTCCATCATGTGGTGTTCTAAAAAACTAGAGAATACAGCATTTCAGAAACTGGATCTGTTTCAATCAGGTTAAGGGGGAGACACCTACTCTGTCAGGTCCCTTAAGAAGAGATAGCCTCAATCACTGGCCAACCTATGTCAGTATAATTACAGCTATATAAATACCTGAGACCAGGCTTTGTCAAAGGGACGTTCAAGTGACTAGACTGCTGTTGTAGCAGGAGCTACTAATGATAGGACATGATCTGCTATACTGAACCTGGATTAACAGACGCCTTGTATATTTTGTATATACATACGTTTAATAACATGTAAAATGTAAATTGTACATGCTGACAACAGACTTATTACCACTGACTGTTACTCTTTTCAAACGACAGACCCGTCCTCTTGTCAGAGAGAGCACCCCACATCAACAAGCCTGCAACTCTAACAGTAATAAAGATCTGGTCTTAAGCCCCAGATGGATGCTTTATTCCAAGATAGACTAGCCGACTTACTGTCGGTCATAACATGACTTTGACTTTGACTTTGTCAAAGGGAGATAACAGGAAAAAAGTACAGTAAGAATTGTAATAAAGTATGCACAGACCTGAAACTAAGACAGAAATAAAAAAAAACTCCATTGTTTTAGTCTGCAAGTGAACTATACAGACTGAGTGAACGCCGCTTGTTGGAGAACTTAGTGCCAACTTTAGTGGATAGAGGGTGTCACGTGGTCAGTGCAACGAATCCCCACTGCTGTTAGTTTCGGTTTTCTAGACCGGAGCTGCTATTTCCTTGAAATAGCTCCTCAGTTATCATCACGAAGCTGAGTGGGCCCTGTTCCAGACCCACTACTTCTCAGAAAAATTCTGGTAGCGCTGGGAATCGAACCCGGACCTCTGGATCTGTAGCCAGGAACTCTGACCGCTAGACCACAGAGACAGTCCTAAGACAGAAATGCAGGTGAACATTTTATGCAGCAAAGCAAGCCCTGAAAACCAGTGCAAAAGATTTATTGGAGAATGTGAAACCATTTTGTACCTACCACTAGTGCCATCTGTGGAGTATAAAGTGAACGCTCAGGACTAAACCCTAGAGAAACCTGTGAAGAATGTGCCAGATCATTCTGATCTTCCCAGTGAATTGCTAACCTCTTTCCTGATAAGGGGGATCCAGATGTGATAAATGCCCAAAATGGGTTGGCTGATCAAATTGGATTGGATTGGAGAAGACCACTGGAACCTGAGTCAGGATAGCTGGTGCCCCAGCCAAGATTCAAACCAGCCATCTCCCAGATAAAAGTCAAAAGCACTGCTGTTTGAACCAGTGTATTACTGTTACAACTGGCCTGTTGCTGTTAAGTTTTTTGTAATAAAGAATACTTATCACTGCTACAGATCATTTTCTTTTTTAGCCTGCTTTCCTTATTTTGAAAAAATAAAAGGAAGCTTATGAGATCACCTTGCTGTCTGTATATCCCCACCCTCACTAATATTGCTAGGCAACAGCTCTGTAAACATGCTACCGCAGCAGTGAATACATACAGCATTAGAAGAACTGTTGGGCAGGGTGTTTTCTATGCTGTCCATGTCGCATTAAATACTCAATATGTATTGAAAGGAATGTAGGCAATGAGTTCTTCCAAGAACTTCTTAGTTTTTCTAAGGTATAGTGAGCAAACAACACACAGAGTCCATGTGGAGGGGTTCAATCTCAAGAAATTAAACAAGGTAGAGGGTCTAGTTAGTTAGTTAGTTATTTTGGAGAGGGTGGGTTTCCCCATGCACTTAGACCTGTATTGGTCCATTGTGCTTCCCTCTATGATTTCTACCAGTCTCTATATCCTACCGGTATTGGTACTTACCATCAGTCCCGCCCAGCCAGCGAGACCGGCTCTACTGGCTGAGAGGTAGCTATAATGCTTCCCCCATCTACCAGAGGTATTAGAGACTGCTGATGGGCGGGAAACGTCCGCAATTTTGGCTCAGTGACCTTTGGAGATATGAGGTTCTTTTACGTGGGTGGGTGGGTTTCCCCATGCACTTAGACCTGTATTGGTCCATTGTGCTTCCCTCTATGATTTCTACTAGTCTCTATATCCTACCGGTATTGGTACTTACCATCAGTCCCGCCCAGCCAGCGAGACCGGCTCTACTGGCTGAGAGGTAGCTATAATGCTTCCCCCATCTACCAGAGGTATTAGAGACTGCTGATGGGCGGGAAACGTCCGCAATTTTGGCTCAGTGACCTCCTTTGGAGATATGAGGTTCTTTTATGTGCCGTAAAGCTATGACACGGGACCAACGGCTTAAAGTCCCTCCCGGAAGACTTGTTCCCTGAATTTTTCCGCCCTTAAAAATTTGACGCCCTCCGCCGGGTATTTGAACCCGCATACTACGAGTCATGAGGTGGGAACGTTACCTCTAGACTATGGAGGCCACTAGGTAGAGGGTCTAACTGTTCAGCCCTTACATTTGATGCCACCTCCTCTCTAACCGTCCTTTTGGCCCCTTTGTTGCTGGTTGCAGCTGCTCCTCTAGCCGTTCCCTCTCACCTGTTGGTACTCCGAGTTTGCAGGTTGCTGCTGTGTCCCTCTTATCCAGTTCTTCCCTTTTTGTTGTTTGCGGGATATGGGTTACATGAATGCTGGGCGCCAGTAAGCTTACTATAAAGGCTTACTTTTCAGGAAAAAGGTGGGATGAACTGGAAACTACAGGTGATAGGTACTGCATTCGCACTAGAGTGATGAGATTCTCCCGGGGTGCATACAGGCCTCACGCTAGCGGGAAAGATAAGAGTGTTTATAGCTAGGCCCTACCACACACTGTTTATTAAGCATTTTTTGATGTTCAGTTAACATTTGCCCTTAATCCCTTAAACAAACTTGGAATCACTCAAATTTCTGCGACTGGATCCCTGGCTAGTTATTTAGCGACTGCTTTTAGTACAACACATAAAAGTGATTACACTTTCACTTAAACTTTAAGCCAAATTAAGATTCACACACATTTTTGCATCTAATTAATTTTGTCTAGTTATTCAGAGATTGTTCTAGTAACACTCTTAAATAATTTTGTTTTCAACTTTGACTTTTGAACCGAGCTGCTAGTGATGCTAATTTTTCTCGAGAAGAAATTGAACCACGCCTCGCCTGCATTACGGGGGGCTCTCAAGAATAAATTGAACCACGCCTCTCCTGCATTAAGGGGGTTCTCGAGAAGAAATTGAACCATGCCTCTCCTGCATTAGGGGGGGCTCTTGAGAAGGAATTGAATCACGCCTCGCCTGCATAATGGAAGGGGGCTCTAGAGAAGGAATTGAATCACGCCTCACCTGCATTATGGGGGGGGTCTTGAGAAGAAATTTGACCACTCCTCGCCTGCATTACAGGGGGCTCTTGAGAATGACTCCTGCCTCGTTTGCATCACGGAGGGACTCTCGAGAATGACTAATGCCTCGCCTGCATTGCGGGGCGCTCTCAGGAATGACGTCTGCCTTGTTTGCGTCATGGAAGGACAACAAATAGAAGAACCATTACCAGCGGAAAGGATAGCATTCCCTAATTGATTGAACTTTGGACATCCCTTTCTGCCACTAAAACACACCAACACCTTGCGCAGAATGAAATACGTTTGAAATTTATTGTGACTCATGCAGCTTGGTGGGGAGGCTGGTGGAAACTTCTGGTGCTGTATGACTCAAGCACTCCTGCACAAGTTATTGAGGGAACTTCTGGTACTGTTACATCTCTGAGCAGCGTCACACAGAATGTGAAAAAACTTCTGGTGTTAGCGAGCCAAGGCACATGTGGAAGAAGACTCAGATTGAAGAACTGTGTCCAGGAAGAGACAACCAGATCCAAACTGTCCTTCGACAAATGAACATAACGAGAATCAGTCATCCAGTGCAGCTGATCATTCCTTTGAATTGACCAGGGTGGGGAGGATGTTGGGAATTGAGGCTTCTTTCCCCTTTAATTCTTTGACTTATGATCCATCCCTGCATATGCTTGCCAGTAAACACTTCCTTGATGTGACACAACAGCAGAGGAGCTGTCCTAGGCAATGAGACAGTAAACACTTGTCCGATATATCTATCTATATATATATATATATATATATATATATATATATCGGCTGTGGCAGTGGTGTTGACAGAAGCCTGTGGTTAGCCAGCACAGAGAGATGGACAGTTTTACAGTTCTACACTCTAGTGAGAGTTGTTAACACAAAAGGACTGACTATGAAATGACTTTTACAACATTTGTGTTATAGTTACATTGAATTGTAGTTATGACATTGAGTAATAAAGTGACGTTGCAAGAATATGCCTCAAGGTCTTGTTCCACGACACCCATGAAACTAGTCAGGCTGATTAAAATGTGTTTAAACAAAATGTATGGTGAAGCCCAAATAGGTAAACATTTATCTGATGATTTTCCTATCCAGAATGGTCTAAAACAAGGAGATGCTTTATCACCACTGCTTTTCAGCTTTGATTTAGAATATGCAATTAGGAAGGTTCAAGAATACCAGATGGGACTGAAATTAAATGGGGCACATCA
Source organism: Cryptotermes secundus (assembly GCF_002891405.2). Taxonomy (NCBI): domain Eukaryota; kingdom Metazoa; phylum Arthropoda; class Insecta; order Blattodea; family Kalotermitidae; genus Cryptotermes; species Cryptotermes secundus. The sequence goes on along the minus strand of NW_019745135.1, from coordinate 123,328 downwards.
GCTGTTGGTCTGTGCTGATGATGTGAATCTCTTGGGTGATAACATAGATACCATAAAGAGAAACACACAAAATTTAATTGATGCTAGAAAGGTCTAGAAGTAAACGTAAAGAAAACTAAGTCTATATTGCTATCTCATCACCAAAATGCAACAAAAAATCATGACATAAAGATACATAGGTAACAGATGTTTTGAAAATGTGGCACAATTGATATATTTGGGAATGACTATAAGAAATCAAAATCTGATTAAGGAGAAAATTATGAGGAGATTGAACTTGGGTAATGCTTGCTGCCATTCAGTTCAGAACCTTTTGTCTTCTCATCTGCTGTCTAAAAACATAAAAGTTAGAATATACTGAACTATAATTTTGCCTGTGGTTCTGTATGATGTGAAACTTAGTCTCTGACATTAAGGGAGGAACATAGCCTGAGGGTGTTTGAGAACAGGGTGCTGAGGAGAATATTTGGGACGAAGAGAGATGAAGTGACAGAATGTTAGATAAAGCCACATAATGAGGAGCTTCATAACTTGTACTCTTCTCCAAGTATAATTAGAATGATCAAGTCAAGAAGGATGTGATGGGCATGGCATGTAGCATGAATGAGGGAGAAAAGGAATTCATATAGATATTGGTTGGAAAGCCAGAAGGAAGGAGGCCACTGGGAAGACCAAGTCATAGGTGGGTGGATAATATTAAAATGTATCTTAGATAGGATGGGATGGTATGAATTGGATTGGCCTGGCTCCAGGATAGGGACCAGTAGAGGGCTCTTGTGAATCTGGTAATGCACCTTCAATTTCTATAAAGTTCTGGGAATTTCTTGAGTAGCTGCACAGTTGCCAGCTTCTCAAGAAGTTATCAGCTCCAGGAGTGAGTAATATAACACGTGTTTATTTTCAGGCGTATTCCTGTGAATCCTCTCTATGTAAACATGGTGCTCGGGCGACTTAGGTCAGATGATGTATATAATCAGATTTCAGCCTATCCTTTCCCTGAACATCGCAGCACTGCACTGGCAACCCAGGCAGCCATGCTGTATGTTTGTCTCTTCTTTGCACCATCTATTCTGCACACACATACTGCCAAGATGCGAGAAATTGTTGATAAATACTTCCCTGACAACTGGGTGAGTGTCAGCATCAAGGTTTTGTCTTTTGCAAAATAACTATCAAGTTCTCATATTTGTTTTGGAATTGCATAACCTGTGAAGCTGATGAAGTATTGTTAAATGACTTATGAAGCGAAAGAAAAATTGCCATGCCAACAGGATGTTTTCTTAGATTACTGTTTGGGTTATTGAGTTAAACTTTCCTGCTGCATATGTTACACACTTGCAAATCGTTGAGTGATTTTGCATGATAGATTACAAAGACATCATGTCCTCTTTTAAGATTCTGTCCCAGCATTTGCATGAACAAAAAAAAAAGTCTGCGAAAAGCCTTAGCTGGTCTCTAGACCAAGATTTAAGCTGAAATTTCAGAATCAAGACCAGACAGAAGAGGGAACCATTAATTGTATAAGTTGTTATTAAATTATGAATTATGTTTGTTTTGTATTAGAACATTAATTTGTTGTTTAGGTTATAAGCATCTACATGGGAATCACAGTGAATTTGATTGACTCTTGGGAGCCATATAAAGCGGCTCGTACAGCTTTGAGTAACACTCTTGACTCGTCCAATGTGAGGGACATTTCTTCCCGCTATGCCAGCAGAATGCAGGTCAGAACCTCAGTTTAACTGTCTGTATTATTAATGGGGGCTGGGAAAGCTCATTTTGTATGGCAACTGGCTACAGGTTGGACATCCAATGAATTGAGCTTCATTCTGTAGCATCATCTGTACTTGCTTTGGGATGCATCCAGCCTCTTCGTAAGTGGGCACTGGAATTTTTTCTGCAGGGGTGAAGTGGCCAGGGTGTGAACCTGATTACTGATCTCTATCTAGTGCTGAAGTTAGGGTACATCCAATTTCCCATATGTCTTTATGGCATAGTGGTTAATTAATTAAGCATGGGGACAATTTTATGTAAGAATTTGTAGAAAAGTAAACTACAACTTCTTCATAGGGATTGAATGTTTATGGTATTGCATTATGTTCTTTTGTCAAGTGATATTATTCTGTCATCTCAAATTCAAATATGCTTATGTACATTGTGATGTGGAAGAGTTGTATTTTTAGCAGTCACATATTTGGATGAAGCAAAGTTCACTAAACATACCTGTTTATTATTACTAATTTGTAGTATGTCCATTTATGGTAGTAAAATTGCACAACCATCCCAAAGAATTAAATATGGCATCCTGCCTTTAGAAACCTAACTTTTCAAAATACACTTTCAATACATTTATACACTAAGGGCAAGAGCACACCAAGGAAACTGGCAACCACAATGCAACTGAAATTTCCGAGAATTATCAGCCTGAGTTGAATACATGTTACTGAATGGAGCAGTGTTACCGTTTCCTCAATTTTCACTGCTCCATTCAGTAACATGTGTTCAACTTAGGCTGATAAGAATTCTCAGAAATTGCAGTTGTCAGTTTTAATGCTGTTCCTTTGCCCTAAAAAGCCAGTGCTGAAGCTGTGTTTCTTGTTCACTTTTCTGTGGTAAAATAATATTCCCAATTTACTGTCTGTCTTTCTCAGGTAACTTAACCCCCTGTATTCTTACTGCAGTATATCCAAATTCTGCTTCCTTTCCTATAACCAGTGAATGCCAAGTTTGTAACTGATATAAACTAACCTCAGAGTTCTGATTGACATGTCCTTCATACATCATCTAAGATGTTAAATGCAATTCTGAGGCCTTCGTAAAATTTGTAACATGGTTATGGGCCCTGTGACCAACCCCCAAGCTGAAGGACCATCCAGGTCTCTGTGACTGTTTATCCTCATATTTTAAGGCTGTCCCCTTCATTGCTAGACAGAGATGTTCTTTGCTGTGGTAGAGACCCAGTTAACATGGAAGGATGAGGCATACTGGTCATTTTTTTTACAAAAATTTTATGTGGAAGGGTAAGTTCTTTACTGAGAAATGTGACCATGGAAGAATTAATAAAAATGTGATTTACACTTCTTTGTTTTTGCAGAAACTAATACCGCATACTCAGCAGCTGTTGAAAGAAGGAGCATTGATTGAAGAGAATGTCTTAGATCATGTTAGCAAGGTGACGAACGTGGTTCGCGAGTGTAACGTTACTCTGCGTTGGCTCATGCTGCATGCATCCATGCCTGGTCCTGGTTAGTTTCTCATAATATCACATGTTAAGAAATTCATTGAATACAAGAGTATTAATTATCAGCTGAGGAAGAAATACAATATACTGTCTGTTATCCAGTCTAATGGTGAAGAAATAAATCATAAATAATCCAGAAACATGCTTAATCCAAAAGCATGTTTAGTCCTGAAACAAATTTAATCCACAATTGTCTTGTGTTTTAATGAGGTATTTATTTTACCATCAAGGTCATGATTTTGGCGAATACTAGCAAAGCTTGGTTGTATTGTGTGTGTGTTTGTGCTTGCATGTGTGTGTCTATATGTGGGGAGGGGGGAAGTTTGGTCTTTACATCTCCCTACAGCTTATTGGTACCCCTCATATCATTTGGTAGAAACACATACAGTAATAGGAAGAGGAGGAGAGATAGACGGGTGCCTGATACCGAGATACCTACTTCGGTACAATTTGGTATCTTATAATTTTTTAATAAATTCAATAAGTAACAGAAATTAAAGGGAAACATGTATTGATAATGCAAAACCAAGTTATCTACTCACAGATAGTCAAGTAGAGCTATGTAATGAAAGCATGTTGAAGAGAAGTGAAAACTGGTAAAAATTTAAGATGACAACAAAATTAACCTGTACCTAAACACTACATCATGAGTGTGTGTGTGTGTGGCAGTGGAGTTAAAGCTCCGTGCATTCTAAGCAATGGCACTAGATGGCGATTCATCAGCCTCACACTTCTAGATCCAGTACCCATTTCACAGGAGACTAAATAGCTCCCAGATCCAGTCTGGTTGCGGGAAGTGAAGAAGACAATTGTTATAAAGTTTCTTGTTGTTCCTTTGTGCCTATGTCAACTAATGATTATAAAGGCTTCAGATTGTTTACTCATAATTGTGATGAAATTATGGATCCCATGAAGTATCTAACCCATTAAATTTTGTGACAAATCAAATTTGTATCAAGTCTCTTTACTCACTGAGCTATTTCAGCTAACAATACTGTGTGAAAGTAATATTTGTTTCTGTTAACAGTGTTAATTAAACTATATTATTCTTAAGAACAAACACCTTTTATGAACATGGGAAAAACTTTCACAATACACTTCTGCTGACTGACTGAATAATGGGTTTAAAGTCAACTCAGTGGTAATGGTTATTCACCTAAAATCCACTGGTTATTCATGACTCTGCTTATAAAACCAAACAAATAATACTTGCATGTGATCGATTGATTATAGGCACAGTTTGGATTGATAATTGGATTTACTGCACACTTCATACATACAGCTCATTACTACAAGTGACTAGTGTGCTATTGCTAATTAATAATTAACAGATCTATATGCCATATTTTAGTACAATTCTGACAATTCTTGACAAGACTTGATACAGGCTAGATGACCAGGTTCAATTCTTGTCATAGGCAGAATTGTTCTCTTTGCCATCATATTCACACCATTGTTTTGGCCCAACCATTTTATTCTCCAGTCAGTACCAGTGATAGAGAGATGAAACATGAAATTGACTGTTAACCTTCTTGTCTAAAATGTGTGGAGTTTTGCTTTCATGCCCTTACATGCTGTCGTGGTGTGATGCTTATTCAGAGGAGAATTTTTACCTTTCCCTTTCCTTTGCATAAAATATCTGAAAGTTGATTCTTTCAATTCAGAAAATTACTTACTTTTGTTCCAGCTTGGGAAGGGAACAAACGATGCAAGCAGATTCGAGACCAAGTGATTGCTGATGCGAAGTACAGTCCTCTGCAAGTGTTTGAACTGTTGCTGAATACAGCACAATTTGAACTCAAGATTAGGGATATGTTCAAATGTGTGAGTTACATTATATTATGTTAACATATTTGTGGCAAGTTAGTTGTGAGAGCACATAATTCGTGTGCCACATGGGGTTTGTTAGCTCATCTGTTTCTGAAAGATGGCAGTTTCTGTTAGATGACTTCAAATTTTACATGTTAGGCATCATTACAAACAAGAGTTATCTCAGGATGTAAAATAGGAATTACCAATCCATACTCTGTGTCTGGTCACTAACACATGGTAGTATATTTACTCTCACTTTATCTCCAATTTGCTGCTTTTTTCCCCAGTAGTGGTAGTATACGTAAATTAATAAACTTAAAATAAAGAAAATAAATGTATTTGTGATTTTCATTTTTACTGTTTTGAAGGAAACTTTTCAACTGTGTATACCACATGGCTGTTCCGAGTAATAGGCAAAGTAAATACTGAACAAGGTGAAATTCAGTTGACCCCATATCTCCTTTAAAAGTCATAGTATTATAATAAACTGAGACAATTTGGGCAGTAAAGTGGTAACAGGTTCAGTTCCCTGCAGGTATGTAATCTTTCTGTTCATCACCACTGTATCCAGGCAAGCTCTGGGGCCAAACCATTTCTTATCTTACAGGTGCTGCAGTCTTTCCCTGTAGGGGAAGTGGTCAGTACATCAAGATGATCACTCAGTGGTATTTATAGAGCTTTACCTCCCATGCCTCCTGTATGCATAGACTTGCAGTCAACTTCTGTGTTTTATATATCATATTATTTTTATTCTATAATTTCATATAATGACTTGGAATTTTATTGTCATCTTCGCCATCCCACAAATGTGTACAGGTAAAGCATGTTCTATCTGTCTGCATGTTTCAGCTTTGAAACTGCCAAATGGATTTCAGTAAACTTTATTCATTTCCTGTTTGTAGCTGCTGATAGAGAAACAGAACAAGTGGGAAAAATACAAAAAAGAAGGTGTAGAGCGCATGATGGAGCTCTCTGAGGTGTTTTCAGGAATAAAACCCCTCACCAGAGTTGAAAAGAATGGTAAGTATAAATGGGAACGTCTTCTGCAATTTCTGATAGTCATTTATCATATTTACTTACATAATTTATGCACCCCTGTTTTCATACAAGAAATTATTACCCTCCCAAACTTTTAACAGATTTTTGTTTTAATAGATAGGAATAAATAATTACAAGTGTAATTTATGCTTTCACATTATGGCTACCCTCTCTGTTGTAGAGTTTCAGTTTGAACAGGTGCACATGGTTTGGTCTTCCAAAGTAATGCACACAAGTGTATATGCTTGCTCAGGTCATGAAATATAGGAAAGAGGACTTTATCTAACTGACAGTGATGATGATGATGATGCTGATGCTGATGATAGTTACTGTGATGGTGCTGATTGGCAGTTAACTTTGCAAATGTTTTTAGAGTGGAAGGGAAAGAGAGAAGAGCTAAGAAGCACACATTATGTATTGCTGCTTTCATGTGAACTGTAGATGTTATCAATATGAGGTGTTTATCGGAAAGTTCTCAGACTAGGTGAAAAAAGAAATGCTGGCTTAACTAACTGAATTTTGGCTGCCATCTCCTTCAAAATAGTCTCCTTGGGAACATATACAGCGATCCCATCATTTTTCCATGCTTCAGAAGTACTGTGGAAGTCATTTTTCTTAATGCTGTTGAGTACCGCTTGCAGTTCTCTTCGGATGTCAGACACTGTTTCAAAACGTCCCTTCAGTTTCATTTTCAATTTGGGAAACAAAGCGATACCACAGGGGCTGCGTCCAGCAAGTAGGGAGGATGGGGAGTGATAACAGTGCTTCTGTCAGTCAAAACTCTGTGGTTTTCAGGGATGTGTGGGTGGGCACATTGTGATGGAGGAGTAATATGGTGCATTTTCAGATTTTCTCTTAAGATCACCTGGCGAACTCCATAACTGATCGTAACGGTGTCTGAGAGCTCAGGTACATAATGAGAAACGCTTGGTTCCAAGTTCCATCAGTGTTCATACAGACATAATTAGGAGCCAAAGTGCATCCAGCAGAACGATAGTTTTTATTTGAAAAGCAGACATTCCCAGAAGGGAAGGAAGCATTTAAACCGAAGGTGAACTTTAGTATGGGACACCACCTCACTAAAGCATAAGCATAGCTATAATGGACATGGGGAAAGAAATTATTAAAAAAGAGGCTGGGTACTTCTACTAGATCTGTTAATTGGGTTGGTACCAATAGACATAATGGAATTCCAAACAACAGAAGCATATTCACTACCACCGCCATCATCACTGCTCCTTCCCCTCCTCCTCCTCCTCCTCATTATCATCCTATTTATTTCTTAATTTTTGTGTGCTAACTCAACAGGTATGGGAGCCAGTTACAGTGTTAAGACAATAAGACAAGTAAGTAAAACAATACACCCCATTCATCACTGCACTATGCTACCACATACTCTACTGAAAAGCTTATATCATGCAGACAGACACATGGCCTGCACTTTAAGAATAAATAAAATTTATGGGGTGCAACAAGGCGGTATTTTATCACTGTCATTGTTATTTAATGTCTTTATTGGGTGATTTTTATTTTGGTCCATTGTAACTTCAAATCTGACTTCATCTATGATGTCAAGAGCAGCTCATTGTACAAAAAATTTGCATATGACAAAATATAGATGACAAGTTTACAAAAGAGGTCACAGAGTAGCAGTCAAAAAGAAAAGCATGTCTGAAACTTGAAACAATGGAAGGATTCTGTCTTCTAATATCTGTGAAAGGCCACACAGTAAGTGTAGTACTGGAAAGGAAGGGGAGGAGAAGGCTGGTGGTGGTGGTGCAGTTTTCATCTTATTAAAATCTATGATGTTTGCATAACATTTAAGGTTTGATGTTCCTGTAGTAGTAGTTGCTTCACTTGTTTGGCTTATTTGTTAACCCTGAAGATGGAGGTGACATGTTCCTTCAAAACAATGATTGACTTTCAGCATACTACACATTCTTACCATGAAGTGTTTCTAGAAATAATACGTAGCTAATAAGGGGGGAGTGAAAAATAATATATCCCTTAGTACAATATCAGATCAGTGCTGTTTATTGTGTTTAATAATATTGAATTTGCATTTGCAGCAAATCAATATCAAATCCAATGAATCAAATAAAACTGAAAACAATTCAGTTAGGAAATATTAGTGTGTACTTTCACATTCTGTAATCTCAGTAACTTTGTGATTGTACTGTAACAGAAAATCTTCAGTCATGGTTTGGAGCAATGGGGAAGCAAATTGACTCTTTGAAGCATGAAGATGCAACAGTATCAGGCAGAAAGATAGTTCAGCTTATTCAGGCTCTTCAGGAAGTTCAAGGTAAGATAAAAACTGCTAAGTATGAGGACAGTAGATAGAGTCAGGTAGTCATCTGCCCTACCATTGACTTCCCATAATGTTGTATAATACAGAAATATCTGTATATGGTGGCCCATCTTGCAGTGGAGCCTAATGAATGTTGCATAAATTGGATGTGGAACCATTCTGAACTTTGGAAACATAATAGTTCCCCATCCCTATTGAAAGTACTGCAATGTAGCCTGACATGAAGGATAGCATTTGGTATGTATATCGTATAATAGTGACCAATTTCAATAAAATACCATATACTAAGTATCCAGCAACTTTTTTTTTCTTAATTTTCTTAGTTGTAATCCATCTTTCCATCAGATCGGACATTTACACAACAGAGTCGCCTGTCAGATAGTATCAAATATTATATAATAACATACAACATAACGAGCCTCCGAACACCACATCAGCCATTGTGTATATAATATGTCCGTATAAACATTACATATATTACAATTACAACTGCCAACTTCCAAATACCATCACATATACAACTTTTAACTGTACTTTTGACTATGTAAATGGTTATTTTAAGACTTCAACTTTTATTCTAATTTACATTTTATATTTACTCATATTTTATACCATTGCATACATTTGGAAGTTTAGTACTGTATTTTATATTTGACATGCAATTCAATGAAAGAAAGTTTAGTATATTTGCCTGATGATGGCCTCTTAAAGGCCGAAACATGTAGCAAAAATATGTCCTAGAGCTGCTTACACATATTACTGATTGTTGTGTTGTGACAGTTTTCAGTAAGAAATAATATATGATACACAGCAGGATGCATTCACTGAAAATTCTTCCAGTAATTCTTCATTTTCGGTAATCTGGCAGTACCTTGGTCCCATATATGTCGGATTACTAAGATTGTACTGTATTTTAGTTAATTATTAATGTCTGTCTTACTGGTAATTGTAGTATGTTGAATCAACCATTGGCACAAACTTTAAGAGATGTGCATGCACATTTGTCTGGTACTATTAATAAAAAACTGATTCCTCATCAGAGTTCCACCAGCTAGAAAGTATTCTACAAGTGCGCCAGTTCCTGGCAGATACAAGAAACTACCTGCATCAGATGATTCGTACCATTAACATCAAAGAAGATGTCCTCATCACATTGCAGATAGTTGGAGATCTCAGCTATGCTTGGGAAATTGTTGATTCCTACACCAATATCATGCAGGAAGGAATCAAGAAAAATCCTTCATTGGTCATCAAACTTCGTGCAACATTTCTAAAAGTAAGGGAGAAAGTATAATGTGGGCACACATCCACCGTGTTATAATTCTGCAGCTATTGCTAATTATATTTCTTCCTTGATCTCTCCCCTCCCCTTTATCACATTCCTCTATTTTCTCCTTTCAGTTTTGTTTTTTGTCTCCTGCTTCCTCCTCTTCTTTTCACTCTTCTCATCTGGTTCTTTTCATTCTGCTGCCATGGGATTGATTCTGTTGATGGATGAGTCAGTAGAAGGAAGACTCTGGATATTTGTTACTCATTAATTATTTCAATAGGCTAAAGGTGATGCTTTCAAATGAAGTCAGAAATCATCTTACAACCTTTATGAAACTATCGTCATCCATTACCATTTCCACCAACGTGAATTTTCCTATGGCACAAACCTTCTCCATTTTTCTCTATCGTCCTGTAAAGTGCTACTGTTCTGTCTTTTTCCATTTGTTGCCTCCTTTGTTTTGTGTACCCTACCATATTGATCTCTCTTTCCTTGTTCTTGGTCTTGTGGCTTTTATTCAGCATTTTTTAAGCTGTGTAGTGAATCCTGTAGTCATTTGTGCATAACATGCAGTCATTCCATAGTATGCTTAATTTGACCAACTGGTCTTGTCATATTTCTATATCTTAAGTAATTCCCTGGTTCCATGCTTTATTTCTTCCATTATAATTCAAATTCTATTTTTTTTTTCAGTTATCTTCAGCACTAGAAATTCCTCTGTTACGTATCAACCAAGCACACAGTCCTGATCTGGTATCAGTGTCACAGTATTATTCTGGTGAACTGGTTGGATATGTTCGCAAAGTACTGCATATTATCCCAGAAACAATGTTTGGATTGCTGGCTCGAATAGTTTCCCTTCAGACATCAGTCATCAAAGAGCTGCCTACTCGACTTGATAAAGATCGCCTCAGGGAGTATGCACAGCTTGAAGATCGACATGAGGTTAGTAATGAAGATCTACTTTATTATGTCAAATATCATCACACTAATTATTTACTAAATTACTTTGGTCAAGTGGGATTTGTGGTGGACAAAGTGGCGCTGGGGCAGGATTTCTCCGAGTACTTCGGTTTCCCCTGCCAATCTTCATTCCGCCAATTGCTCCACAATCACCCTCACCTATCATCTGGGGCTGGTACAATAGACGAGAAGTGGCTGCAGTACAAGGGACTTAGTCCCACCCCTCTAGCATTAAAAAAAATTACTAAATTAATTAGACAGGTATCCCTTGACATTTTGAGGTAATTTGTTCCATGAAGATTGTTCATAAGTTGAAAAGTCATAAATCAAAAATTACATTCCCATTAATTTACATGAAAAAGTTGCCTATGGATTCATGAGTCCCAGAAATTACCATGCAAATGATGCCTGTCAGTTGCACCTATTCATGGCTAGGAAACAAACGTAGACTGCATGTCAGTGTGGTAGCAACAGCAACAGTGTAACCAGCATTAGTGTACTGGCAGGTCTGCTTGCTGCAAAAGCAATAAGGTGCTTGCTAGAAGCTTATAAGTTCCCACTTCTCCAAATATTTGTTCTTCTGCCTTTGCCAAAAAGTGTATGTGTATGTATGTATATATAATGTGTGTGTGTGTGTGTCTTCCAAATGTAAGACTTTTATTATAGCGAAAATGAAGTTCGTGAAGTGAAAAAGTGGTGGAAATTAACACACTTCTTTGTAACAAAAATTTGTAAAATGAGGGATACCTATATTATGTAATTTTCTCACAATTTTTGCACCCTAATTTTTAAGCATATTCATAACTTCATGGAGTGCCTATTAAATTGTCTCCATCCATCTATATGTACGCATGGAAGAACTCAAGAAATGGTGATCAGATATGCATGATATCTGATATTGAGGAGTTTGTTTGTTGTCACATTCCAGTTTTTTTTTTAAATCAGACAAATAACAAACCACATGAAGACTTATGTGCATATCTGCATGTATCCCAAGTGTAACTTGCTAAATATTGTTGAAGTGCAGATGTTTCAAATAGAATGTGGAAGCATTTGAAACACATTTTATGTCCAGTACACCCTCCATAAGTTTTATGGTTTTAAAGATGGTTAAAGAAAATGGATGCTGTGCATATATTTTCTAACATATTATTTTCAGTACTGAACAGTAGTTTTCCAAGCGCAATTGAAAGTTGCTGAATCTCATGATGATCATTTTTGGGGCATAAGCAAATTAAGTCTTAGTACCCATAGGCATACTAAATCTCTTATTCTCAATAAAAATTGATCCATTCACATCTGTAAGCACATATGTGTAGTGGCCTGAAACTGGCATCTTACTCAGAGTACATAAATTCACAAAGCATATGTTCCTTCATCTTTCATTAAGTTGGAACAGTTTTTGCTTCTGTGCCACAGCTTGTTATGTTGACATCTGGTGGAGTGGAGAAATTTATAACCAATACTAATGTTTACTGTAGGTTGGAGTTTTGGTTCATTTTGATGAAAATTTGCTGATAGTACAGTTATTGCTCAGGAATATGTTTCGTGATGCAGATCATGTTAATTTTTTTTTTTTTAATTAATTTCTAGTGTTCCATGTATATAAATATATATTTAATATTGAAATATAACTGATTATGCTGCTAAAATATTTTGCTCTCAATCATAATAGATCAGTATGCATGAAAGGGAATGCTTCAATTGTTTAAGGAAAATGGCAGTTAAAAAATAAAAAATTGTTCCTTGAATTTGGGCTGTGTTGAAATCATACTTGTTTTATTCTTTAAATGTAGTTTTCTTATACAGTATGACTTTGAAGCATATATTAAGCAGGTTTCTTTTTATGCACATAATTTTCTTTAAGAGTGTATAATAACAGTGAACAGTGACTCCTTAAAGCTATTGCAGTTTATTCAGTACAGGCTTACATCATTAAGTTCTATCCCATTTGAGTGTCAATAGTTCATATATGCATGTGAATTTAGTGTTTATTATAAGGGTAGAGTTAATCATAAGTGAAGACCACAGTTATCAGTGATTCAGCACATTAAATATTTACATTGTCTGCTGTTACATACAAGGTGTGGCAATAAAGAAACCGGATTCATGCTCTAACCCTTTATTAAAAAAAAATCAGACAGTCGAAATGTTATCCCCTTCAATGTAGTCCCCTCCCCGATCCCTACACCGCTCCATGCGAATTTTCCACTGTTGGAAGCAGTGCTGCAGGTCATCTTGTGTTATGCTCTTCAAGAGTTGCGTCGCTTTTGCTTTCACTGCATCCACGGACTCGAACCTGGTCCCTTTCAGCGCAGACTTGATTTTTGGGAAGAGAAAAAAGTCGCACGGTGCTAGGTCCGGAGAATACGGTGGATGTTCCATCACTGGAATGTTGTTTTTTGCCAAATACCTCTTCACAGATAGCGCGTTGTGTGCTGGCGCGTTGTCGTGATGAAGAACCCATGAGGCATTCTTCCACATGTCTGGTCTCCTTCGTCGCACACGTTCACGGAGGTACGTCAAAACATTTTTATAATAAACCTGATTGACAGTCTGACCTTCAGGCACCCAATCAATGTAGATTACCCCCCGGATATCGAAAAAAACAATCATCATTGCTTTGAATTTGGACTTGCTCATGCGCGCTTTCTTCTTCCTAGGGGATTTGGGGCTCTTCCAATGCATGGATTGTCGCTTAGTCTCTGGATCATATTGAAGAATCCAAGTTTCGTCACACGTAATTACGTTTTGGAAGAAATCAGGATCATTTTCAATGTTTTCAAGAGTGTCAACACAGCAATTCACTCGATGTTCCTTTTGCTGGGGGGTAAGGATTTTTGGCACCACTTTAGCACACACCTTTTTCATGCCCAGATCGTCGTGCAAAATCTGTCTAACACTTTCCTTATTGATGTTCGTAAGTTCAGAAATTGCTCGAATGCTCAGTCGACGATCTCTTCGAACAATTCTAGCGACCTTCTCCACATTCTCTGGAGTTTTCGCAGTGGGAGGACGGCCCGATTTTGGATCGTTCCCGACGTTTTTCCTACCCTCCATAAACTTCTTAAACCACTCGAAAACTTGCGTGCGAGATAGACACTGATCACCATATACTTCTGTCAACAAATTGTAAGTTTCAGTGGCAGATTTTCCAAGTTTTGTGAGGAATTTGATGTTAGCACGTTGTTCTGCATTAGCACTCAGCATTATTCCGACGGAGCTCAGAAACACGATCCGCTTCTAACAATGGTCGCGGCCAGACTAACCGATGCACGTGAATGAAACTTTGTGTGACGGTAGAGGGAAGTCCAAGGGTCAATGCCCTACCCTCCTCTTCGTCAATGACGTGGCCGGAAATGAGTCATAAAAGTAATCCGGGTTCTTTATTGCCACACCTTGTATTGGTAAAGGTGTTCCTATGCTTAACTAATGAAGCACCACTCCATGAAAAATTGCTGAGGAGTGGAGGTATTTCTCCATAATTCTTGACCTTTGCACTAGATGTAGATGAGTGGTCATATTCACACCCTTGCTGCTTTACCCCTTGAGAAAGAGCCCCATTACTTATTGGATAATTACAGTTGATATTACAAATCAAGTAAGGACCCCCCACCCCACCTTCCCATGATACGAATTGTCTTTGTATGAATATTTAATTTTCAGTTTATCTAAAATGTCGCACTTCCAGAATTACAGAATATTTCTTTCTCTCACAAGTTGCATGTTATTTTCTTGTTGGTCAATTGAAAGGCCTGGATGTTAGTATGTCTTATAATTCCTTCTGCTCAGTGTGTCTGTTAAGTGTAGGCTGTATCCCATTAGTCTTCTTTTGTTTGGAAGTTAAGGTAATAGTAAATTCTTGTGTACTTTTCACATTCTGTTCATGTATACAGCAGATGTTGACTCTGAAGCCCCCAGGAAGGGATAGCAGTAAGCATAATATCCAGGCTTGAGGAGTGAGCTGTAACACATCATGAAGTTGGGTTCTGATTGTTTTCTCCTATTTGCTACAGGTTGTGAGGTGACCTTACTTGCATATATGTTAAAGAACATGCTGTGCTGCACACACAAAAAAAAGACTGTAATGACAGGACAGTTGGTATTAAACAGGTTGTCTCAAGCTGATGTCTAATGTTTTCCACAGGTTGCTAAGTTGACCCATTCTGTTTCCATTTTCACTGAAGGCATCTTGATGATGAAGAGTACCTTGGTGGGAATTATTAGAGTGGATCCAAAGCAGCTTCTAGAGGATGGGATTCGTAAGGAGCTGGTAAAGCACATTGCAACTGCCCTTGATAATGGACTTACCTTCAACCCAAAGGCCAAGGTAATGCTAAGAGCTCCACCACTCAGGTAGTTTTCAGTTATTTTCACGTACATTCAGTCTTCAGTATTAGGAACATCTGATGTACGCATGGTTGGTTATGGTTCTCACATCTTGCCTCATCCACTTAGTGCAATCAGCCTCGGCTTTTGTTGGATAAATTCTGCATTAAGATATATGTGACTTCTTATGGTCAGCTATAAATAGGCAAAATTCAGTAAAAGGTTAATTATATTAGGTGAAGTGTGCAAAATATGTATCTATAACTATCTTTTAAAATTTCTTCTGTGATCTGTAAAGTTGTAGAGTGTTTGTAATTGTGTAATTTTTTATGAGTATCTCATGAATTGTATTTCAGCTGATATTTATCTGCTGTTATCGGTCATTGTTTATATTCCATTGTTTGGAATAGTAAAATAGTTAAAAGAGATGTAAGGGCGTTAAGATTGTTCATAGAATACTTTGTTATTTTTTAGACAAGTGAACTGGTGGGAAAGTTGGAAACTTTGGGGAAAATAATGGATGGACACCGTCGCTCTTTTGAGTACATCCAGGATTATGTAAATATTTATGGGTTGAAGATTTGGCAAGAAGAGGTGTCACGCATTATTAGTTACAATGTGGAGCAGGAGTGCAACAGTTTCTTGCGTAACAAGGTTCAGGATTGGCAGAGTGTTCATCAGAGTAAAACGATACCTATCCCAAAATTTCCTCCCACGGATAGTACATCTGTTAATTTCATTGGACGCCTGGCCAGGGAATTAATACGAATCACTGATCCCAAGTAAGTATACTGACCTTTCAAACTGACCATTCGTTAGTCATGTAATCCCCCTCCTTCCATATATTTGAGACCTGAAATATAGGAGGGAGGGTGAAAATTATGTGAATTTTATTGTTAATCCACATGTAGAATGAACTCGTGACCTTCCGGCTTGTAGCATAGTGCCTCAACCAAATACACTGCCACGTGCCCCTGCTATGGCATCTGCAATTTCCAAACAAATTTTTTTCCTGGCCAAAAACTGTTGGATGTGACCCTAGAATTATAGGATATCTATACAGGCCTGATTGACAGTGTTAGACACATGATGAAGAAAAATATGTGCATGAGAATTTTGTTTTAAAAATTGTAAGTCAGTAGAAAGGCTGGAAGGGAACAATAAAATTCATACATTACTAATTTATTACTGTAAAAAAAAAGTAAAGCTATCCCTGTACCAGGCCGTGAAGGCCCAAATTTGGATATTCTTTTTATAAATTTGAAGTTTATTTATTTAAAGAAAATCACTGTCTTGGTTTCTTGTGCTTAACTGTTATTACTAAATAAACCAAGAACTTACCAGCTGAATTCCTGAAAAAACATGACATTAGTTTATTTTTTTTGTTTCTTAATTTGCAGGACAACAATCTATATTGAACACATGACAGCCTGGTATGATGTTAAAACACATAATGAGGTTATAAATATGAAATTCTTCTCCAAAATTACCAATTCAGTGGGAACAGCAGGTTTAACTGGACTTGATCGTCTTTTTTCCTTCATGATTGTCACAGAATTGCAGGTATGCGATTTGATCTGTTGTGTTTCATTTCACTTGTTGACAGAAGTATTATCATGGCATTGAAGCATTTTTTGTTGTGGTCTTGGATATATATAAGAATGGGCTGCAGATATGCCTTATTTGCCCAATTTTAGATATTACAGTTTTTCCCTGATTCATTATCTAAAAAATGGGTGGTCTTATAATTAGACACGAAGTTCCAAGAACCTATGTCTCAATATTTTCAGGATGGATAGTACAGCTCTATTGTTGTATTAGGTTTATTGTTTTATCATGTATTATGGGACCTTGTATGTGGCAACATTAATCGGTAGGTGAATGCTTTTTCTTTAGTAGTAGTATTGTGCAGTGTTTCTAGACTGCGTAGTACATCTTTTTCACAGCATCAAGATGGTCCCATTGGCCCTCATTATGTATCTTGGACATGGACCACACAGGAAACACTGTTTCCAACATTTTCTCTATTACTGCATGCATATTCGTTGCTGCAGGAATGTATTTACCAAGCCATTGTTTACTAATGGATATCTTCTCAGGCTCACTGTCCTGGCTTTCAGACATAATCTTACAATGTTTTTAGTATCCTAGATTGAATATCTCTGGAGACCTGCAACATTGCTTCAGGTTTTCATCAATTTCTTATAGGCAGGTGGTAGGTTAGAATGGTCATGACCACTTTCAGATCAACATTCATCATAATCCATGACAAATGTCATTTGTTTCATTCTGGTCTGTCACACTAACANGTTTTTACTACGTTAAAACTTATCTCCCATACATGTTTCAGTCCTTACGGGCCATCTTCAGAGGGAACATCATTACAAACTGGAAACTACCATCACAATAGGTGTTTTGATTTAAAATACATACACTTATATCCTATAATGCACGGTACGCGTGAAGTCAAACGTTTCACAATCACAGCAGCTTCCTGGGATTGTAAAGTTTTTAAAAGTTTCTAGATGTTATTTAAAAAACTTTTATTGTCAATAGTTAATTTTTTTTTATTTATAAAACTTATATGTCACATTGGATGGCGTGGTTTGTATTTATAATACATGTCACTTCATAATGTTCCTCCAAAAAGTCAGTACTTTTACCACTTGAATGTGGTGCAATACGCAGAAGATTGTAATAACTAATTAAAAATATTTCACTTCAATAGTTGTCATAGGTCAGTCAGTAAAGTGGCTTCAGGATGACCACAGGTTTGATTCTAGGTAGGGGCCCTTTTCAGTGCCAAGTCTACAGCTCTAGGCCTCACATATCCTCTTGTTCCATGGGTATAGAGGCCCTTTTCCAATGGTATAGTTGGTGGAGTGTGAAACTGAGCATTTGCTTCCTTCTAGTGCTAAGCTCTGAAATGTGTGGAAGCTTTATTTCCATGTCCCTCATAGCATTGTGCTTAGACACAGAGAACATTTTTTCTTTACCTTTTATAGGTTTCCATAGTAATGAGGTCCCATGTGAATTGATATTCATGGTATACTCTTTTGAAGACAATTCTGATTCAGTTTTTTTTTATTTGATGCTTTTCCCTCATTTAGGATATGTAGAAATACTGATTTTTCAGACATTATCCGTTGTCTGTTTCTTATTTAAAAACGTTTTGGAGGTAGAGAACAATCTGCGAAATGTTGTTCTTAAGCAAGAACCAGGACAATAGGTGATGTCTGAAAAGTCAGTAATTATATAAATATACCATCGTCACAGACTTTCAGGTTTTGTTTCAGTGATACCTGGTGAGTAATCTTAGTGTTAAGTTTCCTTCATTTATGGTTTTCTTCATTTTTATGATTATACCCAGTGGCTCCCAAAGACACGAAACTCACTCATGGAGATGAGGCTTTCTTGAGAAGTTGCCAAATGTGCAGCTACTCAAGAACTTCCCAGCATTTTATGGAACCTGAAGGTTCATTGCCATGTTCACAAAAGCCCTCCACTGGTCCCTATCCTGAGCCAGATCAGTCCTATCTCTCTAAGATCCATTGTAATATTGTCCACCCACTTGCGTCTTGGCCTTCCCTGTGGTCTCTTTCCTCCTGGCTTTACCACTGATATCCTATATGCGTTCCTCTTCTCCCCCATTTGTACTGCATGAACTGCCTATCTCATCCTCCTTGACTTGATCATTCTAATTATACTTGGAGAAGAGTACAGGTTATGAAGCACCTCCTGCTGTCCAAAAATATACAAATTAGAATATACAAAACTATAATTTTGCCTGTGGTTCTGTACGGGTGTGAAACTTGGTCTCTTACATTAAGGGAGGAACACAGAGTGAGGGTGTTGAGAATATTTGGACCAAAGAGAAATGAAGTGGAAGACACTAAAAGCACATGTTGTTATTGTTGCATAAAATATTAAAATGGCATAAGCATTGAAAATATGCTTATTTTATTTTTCTCACCTCTTAATGCTAATTAATGCTGGAATTATTATTAATTTATTGCCACTATATAGACTGTCATATTTATATTTTGTTTTTTAGTTATTTTTGTGTATTTCTGTGTACTTGTGCTAACTTTATAATTGGCCTCTGTGCTGTTAAGTTTGCACGTAAATAAACATGAATTGAATTGTTGTTGCTATATTTTTCAGAATTATCTGAATGCCTTGCAGAAAGGAGTTTTGAAGGACAAAGCTTGGCTTGAGATGCTTGCAGTTGTTTCCAAAGGACTCTCTCCCTCTTCTGCTATCATCAGTGAGTAAAGTAAACACTACTAAAATCTGAGACTGTTGTAGTTAGGTTTCTTGTTTTATTTGTGTATAAAATGTACTAGCTTCAAATCTCATTTTAAGTGATACAAAGATGTGGCCAAGATTAAGCTTGGATTGGATAGGATCCAGTGTTGGATTCCATAAGACTCAGAATAACTGTCTCATCAGAAAACTAATGACTCTTTGAGGATTATTCTGTACCTTGACATTTGTTAAGAATTCAGTCACATCTTCAAAAACATTTGAAACTCTGCCTTAGTTAAATCTTAGAACATATAATGAGACCAGTACTCTGGTTTGCAGGTAATCCTGGACGATTTTACTCACAACATACATCACGTGCACAGAGAGTTTGGCCTCAGATTTTGGATCGGGTATTGAAAGTTGGACAGATGCAGTTGCTGAGGAAACATATAGCATATGAACTCAACATTTCTTGCAAATTTGACTCAAAACACCTGGCATCAGCTCTGCAGGTTATGAATGAGTATGTACAAGTGTTTGTTATTTGAAATTTACACTGCTTAGAACCTGCCCCATCCTCTGCACTGGTTGGTAGACTGAAACTTATAGTTTGGCTGGGTATATTGTATAATTAAGTACTGATGTACTTCTGGTATTAACTAGTAGGGTTAAACTGAATATGAATAATGTGAAAATTCTTGTAAGTGGGGGACAGTTTATTCAGTAAAATGGCTGACAACAAATTGGATGAATTTGATTCCAGCAAAGACAGGAATTTTTCTCTATGCTGTCATGTTCAGACTGACTGTCCCTGTTCAGTGTGTATCAGGAGTAAAGCATTTGAATTGTGAAACAAGTTCCTTAAGAACGCATACAAGAGCATATGAAATAATTTTTCTTCCAAGGATATGGAGTTTGTAAGATGGTTTCACTTCCCCATTTCTGAGGGTTACCGCACATCCTAAACTCTCTGTCTTCTTCCTAACTACGCAGTTTGTCATGCCATTAAATGCCATGAAAGGCAAGTACAAAGAAATAGTAATGTTCAACACAGGCTGTTCAGTCACTGACAGGAAATGGAAAAGAAATTTTTAGTTATAATATAGAAACTTGCCCAGCTTTATTAATCTAAGTAGAATAGAAAGATAACCATAATTTGATTTGCAGCATGAATGAAGCCATGTACATTTACTGATCTCCTTGCTATTCAGGGTGTCAGTTAAAGTGATGATTTTAGTATTACCATTTCAGTGCACTATTGGCTGAGATTGAAGCCCATTACAAGGAACCATCAAAACCATACCCAAAGGAGTCAAACCCTCTTCTGTATGAACTCTCAACATACCTTGACTGGGCTGGCATTAGTAACCCTTACATGAAGATCTATGTAACCACCAAGAATCTGGAGTACTTTTCAGTACTGTCATTTCTCTTTGTGGTGTCTCAGCTGCCCAAACTCACCTATGCTAAAACTGTAGGTAAGTTGATTGCACTTTATTGGCGCTTATTTCACATCTCTTGCTGGGAACTAACTGAGGTTATAATTATTTATATTTTATCACATTGAGGGTCAGAATTGCATTATTGTGTCCTGATATGCATCAGTATCCTATATATATATATATATTTTTTTTTTAATTGCTAACAATGGATGCTTGTTGTTTTGCCACCTGGACCATTGTAAATACTGTGGACTCTTAGTATCTCCATTTATTTCATCAAGACGGCAGGTGAGAGTGTTATTCCAAAACTAAGTTGTGCCAAGCCAAGGTGGATGAATCAAAATGACTACTTATGTACGAGTATGTGAGGGAAGTAAATGTGGAATTATTTGCTGGGGGTGACTTCAGATGTAAATAAAAATCGTTATAGTAATAATAAATTTCCTAATTAATAGTGATAGTAGAAATAGCATGGATTTGTATTAGAAGAAGAACATCTTGTTAGACATCAGTGTATTGAACATACTGAGCAAAGATGGGTTGTGTTTTATGAATAAAGATGATAGTCTTGTTTAAGTTGTGTAAATGTAAGTAGTACTAAATTTTCCATAGGCTTTCCCCTACATTCAAGCCTAAAAATCATTCAGACTTGTTTACTAATTCATGAGTTATGATTTTGTAAAATGTAAAATGTGATCATGAACAACTAGATTGGGCCAGTCATGAATGGCTTGAAAGTACTATATTTAACAAAGTGCAAGATGAGATTTGTTCACAGTTTTTGGAGTTAGAAATGGTTCTGTGAAATAATATAATCAGTGTTTTTAACTGTGTTAGTAGGTTGATGTTTGTAAGATGTTATACAGTGTATGCAAACATTGTGCTATATTGCTAGCAAGCAAGAGAGAGACATATATTTGGCTCAAGATCAGGAGCAGTATGCTGCAAGAAGTTTGCTTGAAGTGCTGCTGAAAGTTATAGGAAATAAACATAAATATATTTCAAGGCCAAGAATCAGTAACCACTGATTCACTGGCTGCCGCATGGGGACTGTAAATATGATGAAGCTGAAAAACAAGATGGGAATGGCAGAGAGAAACAGACTTCAGTGATGAAACTAAATAAAGGCTAGGAACTTACCAAATATGAAGAGGAAAACTGATTTAGTAAATGCAATGGATAACGGTGTTTTGAAATATTTATAATGTTATGTGTTTTCTTATACTAAATGTATGAAATGAATACATAAATCACATTTTATATTCAAACATGTTTCTTCGTGGGAGGGGGTTTGTCTTCAGAGTCATCTTCCTTGTGGGTAAATACAAATTAGTACTTTTAGAGAACTAGAAAGCACTGGGTGAAATTCATTGGAAATTATGACTTTAAACCAAGTTATAAGCTGCACTACATCCAAGCAGGAAGAATACTGGCTCAAATAAACTCTTGTCTTGGCCATGTATGGAAATGGTGGTAATATGTGGTGTGTGTTACAGAAAATGAGAATTTGCACATGATACAGTGTGACTGTGCAGAGTTTGTGTGTTCAACTCTGGCAGGAGTTGAATCACTTGTACAGAATTATTACTGAATTGAGACATTTTTTTGTTGGTGCACTATCTAAAACTTACATTAATGAAAAGTAAGAGAAATATTTTTCTCTATGCCTCTATGCAGACAGGAACTATAGGTCTCTTCAGGCAACAGTTTCTAGGAAGAACTTACAATGCCTCCATTCATTTGAGTGTTTCAGCCTAATGATGAGGCTAGCAAGAAATAATATATTTATAAAAATTAAATTTGGTGATCCATATCTATGCAAAATGTTGAATTATCAGGTATGACATCAGTGTCTTGCACCATTGGCATGTGTGTGATTATTAACTTATAAAAGACTGTTTTGTACAGAATTTATAGGCATATTTAAGGTGTATTTCTATACAGAATTTTATCAGCTTAGCTCAGCTTAGATGGTAATATGGAAGTATTTGAAGTTCATTGTTAAGGCAGTATTCATTCAATAATATTTGAAATGTGTATGATTGATTAATGTTCAGGAAGTCTGATCAGCCGTCGGGTACAAGATCAAATTGATGGAGTCCCATTTATTGTTGGTGTACAGACATTACTACGACAGTTCCATCCAGAAATACGTAACCAGTTCATGTTATACCTTGGTCAGTATGTCAAGTCATACATGGAGACTGCTATAAGGTAATTTTCATTGTATGGATATATGTAGGGCAGTCAAAGAGTTCCTGGAATTCCCCTACAAATGGAGAATGAGCAATAAGATAGCGCACACACTGTTGTGGGGAGCTCAGCATGTCTGCTTTCAGGCACAACAGGTCTGGACGGGTTCAGTGTGCAGTGTTGCTGCTTCCAACAATGGCAGGATCGATGGAGCAAGTGTATGTGCGCGCAGGGGTCCTACTTTGAAGGTGATTAGGTAAGTGTTGCCATATGTCCTACCATTAGAGTGCTATACCACCATTCCGGGAACTTTTTGACTGTCCCTCGTACTATGTTACAGTGCTGTTTAGTACCTCAGTTTATTCTTTATTCTTGTGTTTCTTCACCAGTGTCTGTATATTGAGAGTGGTATTATTTTATTAATAGACATGAAAGTAGACACAGTTTAGGTATGTTTACAAGAAATGCTGAAGCATGGAAAAGATTACCATGGAAAGTCACAGAATTTCATACTCACCACCAAACACTGCTAATGAAATATTGAATTGGGATTTCTTATGTATAAAAGTTGTTTTCACTAAACTGGTTCAGTTCATGGAACATTAGTACTGCAGATATCTGTGTCTCATTATATTAATATCATTATTTGCTTTTCCTGTAAAGCTTCACATGTTCTTAACTAGTGTGCTCAATGAAGGTTAGTAGTCACATTCATGTTGTCTGCTTGGGAAACATTGGATAGGCACCTCACAATCTACCTACAGATCAGTAATTTGTGTTTGTAATTAAATCTTGTTTTATTATACAGCAGTGGCACTGGAAAAGCTACGGAGCTTCCAAATGAAGTGATGACAACCCTGTACTTTCTGGAAAGTTTTGCACACTACTCAGGAATCACTCGTAAGACACTTGCTGTCCACATTCCTGAACCTATCTTGGACCAGTACCAAATATTATCAACGTCTTGAATGATGGAGTCTTCAAGCAGCTGTAGTGTAATGTAGGCATCACAACCAGTGGGAAGTGATTGATCCATGCAGATGTGCAGGCCATAGTCAGTGTAGTCTTTTATCTCAGGTGAACAGAGGGTTAGTCAAATTAATTTGTACACTGAAAGTAGCAAAACCAAGTGGAATATGTATGGTGATAGTAGCTACAAATACCGCTACTGCATATTTGTTACATTCCAGTTAATACATTTACAATTGTAAGGCAGTTTTCCTGCTACTCTGCATCATACTAGCCTGTATGATTGCATGAAACTTTTATTTGCACTATGCCAAATCTGAAAGCTTAATATTGTCGCATAGTAAGTGTTACTAGAGATGAGGTTTGAATTATGTAAGATTTGAGGTTTTCACGGCGGTGACACCACATATACACGGTGCCAAATCCCAGAAGACTGCTTTCTTCGAGATTTGAATTGTTAATTGGAACTATTAGACACACTCATAACTACAAATAACTATGACGGTCTCACTGAGTCACACACTCCAAAGATTGCTATAACTACAGCATACACAAAGTCTTCTGAGTCTTCACTAGGTGTTGCTTGGTAGTGGCTTCCAACACTGGACTTTCGCCTTCCACTGGGTTCCCAAACTGTCCCTGTCCTCAGCTACCAGCTTCTCACTTCTCACAATTGTAACTCTCAACTAACTCAACCAACAACTGAACTACTAGTCCTTTTTTATATAGCCCTGGCAACAGACCACACAGCAAATGTCTCTTCCCTTATTGTGTAGTTTCTCTTTGCAGGAAAACAGTATATCCACAGAACTGCTCCTTAGCAATGGCTGTTGCACTGTTGCCTGTTTACACAGCTGACACATGGTAATGGGTCTACATGTCACATTTTTCCTTCCTTAAGGCTGTTCGTCCTTAGTAGCCTAGGGCATAATGCCACTCTTTTTTTTTCCCAGTCAATGCAGGCAAAACTTCCAAGAGTGGCCACAGCTGTCACATCTCTCGCACTTTAGCTGTAGTAGTCTATTCTTTCACTTGGGTGGTGGCCGGCTCCTCCACAATGTCTTGACACTCGTTTTTCAAATCCTGATGGAAGACTCTGTTGCTAGCTTGAAGACCTCAAGCACTGTGGTTTTTTCTTGGCCTTGTTGACATTTCCCTTTCTTCCCAGACACGGCTACTGTTTTTAGGCCTTGGTCCCTTATGTCATCATTGCATTCTGGCTGTGTCCATGATCTCTTCCCGAACATCTGTCCTTTAGGAGCTCCCCATACACCATTATCCCTAAAGCACCTTTTCCATGGGTTCCAGTATTCCATGGCTGATTGCTGGTCCCCAGATCAGTCCTCTAGTACTCCACTAATCTCCACTGTGGCCCGTTCACTAGGGACTTCATGATACTCTGCTGCAGCCGCCATTTCTTCTGGATTTGCCTCCAAATCCGTGGCCTTCACTCCTAGGGCACTCTTAATTATGGCTTCAGTTTCTTCCTGGCCTCTGTCATTCCTAGACAGGCCTCCGTTGTTTCTCGGCAGTCCTGTGTTCCTTTGAGCAAGATATCCAGTCGATAGCACCTATTCAGGTTTTCGTTTCTGCATGACTGGTTCACGTATTTTCTCAAAGGACCTCAAACTTCTCGCTATTAACCACTATCTTGTCTTTCATCTTGGTCAGCTTTCATCTCCTTTAGATTGGCTTCTGTCTTGGATTAGTTGGTTCTTATTTCAGCCTTCTTTTTGGCCGGTAGGTATGCCATCGTTTGTTCCATCTCCATTGTATGGTGGTATAACAATCCAGTATTGCCTGTTGTAAGGCCACTACTTCTACAGGACAACACAAATGCAGACAGACGTCCATTCAAAACCACGACGCCAGTGCTTGAGTAGGTGTAGACAATTCATGCTTTAGACCGTGCAGTCATTGTGGTCGGCAGAAACGGATCTAGTTTCTGAAACATGTACCCCAGACAATATGCAGTGTCCAACAAAATGTGCATAATATATTGAGTATTATGTTGAAAGACTACAAATTCAGAATGTACTGCTGCAAATTGTTCAGCTCATGTTTGTCTGCACCATGAATCCTTGTCAGTATGTGTTAGCTTGTGTGTTGCAGTTGACTGTTTAAGAATCATGCATTTACAATGTATGCTTGGTTGGCCCAGCTAGTGGAGGGAAGAATGAAAAATGCACATACTTTTTTTTTTCAGTTCACACATTTGTTGCACCCAAATCTCCTAATTCTAATGGCTGTGAACATAATGTTTGTAATCTAGGTATAGTAGTAGCACATTCTGGTGTTAAAGGGAGAATGAGATTAATTTGGTCTCTTCCTCCTGTTAGAACTTGTTATATCCCCAGCAGGAGGAGATTGTGAAGGACATCACAAGACAGGGGAGGTGCAAGAAACATGCAAGCTTGGTGTACAGTTATCTCTTTATATGATAGTACTTAGTTATGTAATCCTTCAGGAAATTAAAAACGTAATAATAAATGGAAATGAATATGCCTGCATAATTAGCAAACTAAATAATTCATATACATATAATAGGGAGTATAATATACACTATGTGAAATTCAGGAACTTCTGTCACATACAGTGAAGTCTGCTCAGACAGTCAGCCATGTGAATATCGAGTTAGTGCCTGATATCTCAGAGACTGTCTCTGTCTGCATTATCAGAGGTTTATGTGATGAGTGTTATATTTGCATGCTTTGTTTGTAAGCAAAGTAAGCTATTGGTTGTCTCAACAAATACCACAGAGGAAACAGTGGGCAGAGGCAATGGTGCCCTATCCCAGCATTGGCCATACAGGGAACAGAATGTGAATATGACACTCATCACATCCGCCCCCAATGATGGAGACAGAGACAGGCTCTCAAACATCAGACACTATCTCCACAATGACATGGCTGATTTCCAGAGAATATTTAGTTATATACCATCACTGAAAGCATCAAATCATATGATAAATGATATGAACTCCATCCCAAGTGCAAACAATATATTATATGTCCTTGATCTTGCTCTCCTTTACACTACATGTTTCGGCCTCAAACAGCCATCATCAGGTGTATACACTCACGTTGCTGTTACACTGCACTTAGTTTAAAATTTAACATTTAGAAACACATTGTTCCTTTTGTTGTTATTATCAACATCTACTTCGCTGATATCTGTCTGGTTTATAGATTATTTTGGTTGCACATGTGGGCACTTATAAAATCTTTAGTTCTAATTTTAAAACCCTTAAAATTTAGAGAAAAATTTATTGCATCCATTGTCCTCCTGGTTGATTGTATCCTTCCATCTCCCTCTGGTCTTTTCAGGTTCCTTGTCTCATTTTGCATCCAGTCTCTCACTTTTCACATAAATCTGTAATCAGTCAACGTATCCATTCCATTTGGTTGTGTCATTAATCCATTTATTCTTGTATCTTTTTTTATTTCCTCATAAGTATGAAGTAACTATAATAATTCCTGTTAGAAGACTGTGACCACTTCCTATTTTTGCAGAAGATAATACTCTTGTATATTCCTTTCATTAATTTTATCTGTTATTTCTTGGGGTCCCTTGAATTTCAAATTGATATGCTTTTGTGGTGGTACATAGGAGTGTACAGTAGCATCAGACTACATCAGTTACTAGAGAGGAAACCTTTTTGAACAAAAATAGTCGATGTGTAAAAGTGTATTAAAATGCCTTGAAAATGCAAGGCATCTCAAGCATAATGAGTACAAAATGGGAGGATTATCTTTCTCCCATGGGGCATGGGTGATATAGCTACCTCTGGTAGCCCATCTGCCCATAGCTGAATTCCAACAACTTCACACAATATTTTATTCAGAAGGTGCTCGGTTCAAACCTCCACGGGGACAACCAGTTATCTGCACTGTGGTTTTCAATGGCTCTCCTCCCTCCAGCAAATGTTCGGATAGTAGCATGATTAGGCCACATTACTCCCATATCCTCTCCAGTTCATCAGCCATTGTCGTCCAGGTACGAGAAACAGAAGTTGAGTCCCCGCAGAATATCGTCCATGAAGTGCTGGAAAGTGTGGGCAGCATTGCGCAGGCTGAAGGACATGAAGGGGAACTCGAATAGGCCGAATGGAGTGGTAATGGCCGTCTTCTTTATATCGTCGGGATGGACGAGAATTTTGTTGTAGGCTCTCACCAGGTCGATCTTAGCGAAGATGAAACAACCGATGAGCTGGTGAGAGTAGTCATGAATATGATGGATGGGGTAGCGGTTGGTGATGGTCCATGCATTTAGCGCTCTGTATTCTCCGCAGGGGCGCCAACCGTTGTCCTTGGGCACGATGTGCAGCCCAGAACACCAGGAACTCTTGGAGCGGCGAGCTTTGCCGTCCCGTAACATGGCATCGAACTTGGCTTTGGCGATATCGAGCCGGTCCGGTGCCAGTTGCCGTGGTCGGCAGGTGACATGCGGGCCAGGTACCATACGGATGTGGTGGACGGTGTTGTGGCGCACCTCACACTGGACTCCGGCTGGGCGAGTGAGGTCCGGGGCTGTCTACCGGTGTGTCGTTGCTGATGGTCTTCACGCTTGGGATATGTGCGCTGGCTGTTCTGGCCGAAGCAGACGACATGACTCCGTCCAGTAAACGATTGTTCCGGCAGTCCACCAGGAGGCCGAAGTGAGAGAGGAAATCCACGCTGATGATGGGTTGCGTGACGTCGGCCAGCACACACCGCCCCGTGAGATCTGGGCGTAGACCCAAGTTGAGACTAAGAGGCAACCATCCATATGTGTGGATGGTAGTGCCATTAGCCGCACACAGGTCATAGTTGGCGCCTTCCTCACGTCGCAGAACAAGCCTGCGGGGGTACACGCAGAGGTCTGAACTCGTGTTCACCAGGAACTGCTGTTTACTGACTGTCCGCGATGAAGAGGCAGCCTGTCGTAGAGCAGACATGTGCCGCCGGTGATGTCTGCTGCGTTGGTTTCCTCTCCTGGCGGCGAGAGCAGGGCTGAGTACACTTTTGTGCCTGGGCTCCGTAGCGGCGATGGTACCAGCAGGGGGTGGATGCGGTGTGGCCTCGGGAGGGGAATCTGTTGCCTGGGCGGTGGTTCCTGGAGCCGGGACGGGGATTTCTGGAGTTCGGGCAGGGCTTCCTGGAGCTGAGGTGAGTGTCCCTGGAGCTGGTGCGAAGACGGTTCTGCTCAGCGCCGAGTGCTGCTACCTGGCGGGAGAGGTCCTCAATCCCCTGAGGAAGTGCGGTGCTGTCGGGAATTGGACGAACACTCTCTAGCGTCGGCTGGGATGCGACCTCGTAGATGCGGTCCGCACAGCGAGCTGCGGTGTCCAAGCTACACTAGGGCTGGCCGACGAGAATGGCCTGAATGTTGGGGGGTAGCCGGCTGGAGCAGATGGTGTAGAGGAAGTCTTCTGGCAAGTCTGGGGCGAGGTTCCTGAGGTACCTCAGAAACTGGGATGGCTTGTGGTCTCCCATCTCAAGCGTAAGGAGCTGGCGGATGCGCTGTTCTCGAGGGAGACAGCCGCCTCATCAGCCCTGTCAGTGTGGTGTAAGGGTCCTGTGCGGGCGGAGAGGTGATGATATCCTAATTCTGCGGCGTGACACTGGTCCAGCTGCGAGATGACGTGGTAGAACTTCGTCGTCTCGCTGCTGATGCCGGCCAAGAAGAACTGCGCCTCGGCTTGGGCGAACCACAGCGGGCCACACGGCCACTCTGGATACCTCATCTAATAGTGAATTCTCTGCAGCCTCCATGCCACGTCGGGGTCACCAATGTGGGATATCGATACTCGCTGAGACAACCACTTGAAAGCATAATAATAGATGTTTGTTTCGCTTAGAATGGGTATCACAGACGAGCTGGGAGCATGCCCGGATGATGCCGGCGAAGACTCCTTTCATAGCGGTTAACCTGGTATAGTGATGTTGCTGAGTAGAGGCCCCAGAAAGGACCGTTTTGTCTGAGTCTTCTTTGTACCGATCTAGCAAGCGGCGTTCTTCCCTTGCTGCAGCGGTGAGTCTGGCTGGCAGGCAGAGTCAGCTGCCTACGGTGTGTGCGCTGGCGGAGCCGGTGCGGTGCAACTGTGTTGCCCTCTTGATGGCAGTGTAACAGCGACTGATGTGACTGATGCAAGATTGATGGTAGCCCAAAGTCACATTGCGACTGACTGCCAGTCAGTCTTAGTATCGAGCCCAGTCTGGGGCTCATGACCAGATACGAGGGTTGGAACTTTAATAGTGTTGTAGAGACACCATGCAACGAAACCAAATAATGTCGCTTATACCACACGTCAGTTACATACCTACCTTACTTCAGAGCAAATGGGCTCCCCTTTCCCACATCACACGCATGCGCAGTGACGAGAAGAACAGAGCCTCGTGTTAGGTTGCGGTCTAATGTAGTGTTGTCACGATGTTTTCGAAACAGGAACAACGGAGTTGGATAAAGATTGAATGTGCCAGAGGCCGTACAGCACGACAGTGTCATCAAGGTCTTCAAGAGGCTTGCGAGGAATCTGCATTGCTTTACAGAACAGTGGCAAGGTGGGTAAAAGCCTTCAATGAGGGACGCCAAAATGTGGCACACATGCGTCGGCCAGGTCGTCCTAGTGTCAGTGAAAAAGTTTATGCTCTTTCCGCGATACTGGAGAGTGATAGACGCCATACGATTCGTGAGCTGGCCCGAGAGACAGGATTAGCGCATACGACTGCTTCACATTCTGAAGGAACGCCTGGGCATGAGAAAAATTGCATCACGATGGGTTCCGCATGATTTGATGGAAATGCAGAAGTGGCTACAATACGACGCTGTTCGTAACAACTTTGAGCGCTACGAGCGCGAAGGAGAGGCTTTTTTACGCCGTATCATTACGCTGGATGAGACATGGACCAAATCGTACTCGTACGAGTCACAAATGAAACGCCAATCGAACGAATGGCGTAATTACGGGTCACCACGAAAATAAAAAAGTTCATCAGAACCCCAGAATGTGAAAGTTATGGCGATTCTCGTGTACGACTGTGATGGTGTTATCCTAATGCATACCGTTCCCCGACAGCAGACCGTCAATGCGCAGTATTACTGTTCACTTTTGGAACACAACCTGCGACCAGCTTTGAGAAAGAAGCGGCGACACTTTCTGCAGAACCTACCCATCACTTTGCAAGACAATGCTTGGCCGCATGCAGCGCAAGCTGTGGCTGATTTGTTCGATCGATGGGGCTGGGAAGTGCTGTACCATCCACCATACTCCCCGGACTTAAGCCCTTGTGACTTCGACTTGATTCCTAAGATGAAGGAACCACTTCATGGCATTCGCTTCAGAACTGTTCCAGAGATTCTTCAGGCAGCATACCGCTCCATTCGAGCTATCAACACAACAGACACTGCTAAAGGTATCCTATGACTTCCACATCGCTGGCAACGGGTTGTACACAATGCTGGTGACAACACTAAAGGACAGTAAAACTTCGAAACATGCATCTATTTTGTATTAGTTGTAAATAAATAGTTGTCACTATTAACGTTCCAACCCTCGTAAATGCAGCTATACTGCAACTACATAGCAATTCATGATTTGTCGCGCTGTGAGGTATTGAACTAATTTTAATATGAAAAAATAGGCCCTACGATATACTGATATGAGACATAATTATGTTCTTGTCAGTCAGAAAACACCGCTTCCAACAGCTCCTCTGTTGTTGCGTGCTGATTCACTGCCGTGGGAACCTGTTTGTTTGCGATCGCTACCTAGTAACAGGCCTACACGCCACAATGTCATGGCACGTGAGCCAATCAAAACGGCGTACTTCATACATCGCTCCCTCCTATTGTCGCTATGTAACTGCTCCATAAACAGGTTTCCACCGCAACCAATACACGCAACAACAGAGGAATTTTCTGAAGCGTCGTTTTCTATGCTGTCCGTGATATATCAAGAAAAGTAGGCGATCAGTTGTTCTGTATAATGGTTCATCGTTCTAAAAAACTGGTACGTAAAACAAAACACGGACGTCGTTAAGAAACANAGTAGGCGATCAGTTGTTCTGTATAATGGTTCATCGTTCTAAAAAAAGTAACTGCTTTTACTTAAAAAGATTATATGTATAAAGATGGGTGTATAAGGAAATGCATGACTACAAAGTGTTGCAAACAGCGTGATTATAGATTGTAATAATACGTGTATATAGGCATATAATATTTGTAATGAAAGAACGTCAAGGCCAATGGGGCATACAAAATTAAAAAAAAAATGCATTTATACAATACATATTTAGATGGGACGTATACTTTCACACGTCTTTTAATTCTTGTTTTTTAAAATTCCAACATGGAGGAGGTGTAAGATTTTGAGGTGTAATCAAAATAGCATAATTAAAATATTCCACTTTTGTTTAATGGGAGATGATAATGTAAATTTGTTTAGATTTACCGACGATAACAAAGGAATTATTTATGGCCAGGTGTGTAAGATTTCTTATTTTGGAAATCTTGTTTCTTCTTCAGTTATTTTACGACACTGTTTCAACTGCAGCAGTTATATTCTATGGAATCAGAAATGATTGGATGAACATGATATACCAAGCTCATAAAGATGGAGAAAATTGCTGTGCCTATTCTAAGGCGTCGCTCCGGAATTTTACTGGAAAATCCAAGGAAAACGACCTAAAACCTGTGACTCTCTTCGCCAAGATTCGAAATTGAAAAGATTCCATTACACAAAGCTGCGATTACCACCAAATTGTCACGTTATCTTTTCGTGGTGACGAGGACAAAATTGACAACTCTGCTCCGTATAATGCTAAGCTTTAGAGTAAATAGCAGCTTACCTCCACATCCCTTATGCACCGAACAGCAGCCTTGCACAATGGTGTGCAATTTTTCGAATATTTTTGTCCCTGTTGACTTTTATATTTTTTCTGAAGTTTTCTTGCCAATAGAAATAATTAGTTTTTCCATATGTCCTGTGCATGAAGCAAATAACGCGAATGAATAGTGCTGATGTAATGTCTTTCCGTTCAACTATAAACTATTCAATATATTGCAACATGAGGACTCAAAGCCAGAATTCTTGAACTGGAAACGACGGCCTTTGATGGGAACAGTTCTGTAAAAGTCACGTGACAACTGGTTATCGATGTGAAAAATGCAACGCAACAATAATGGAACTCTGGGAATAGGTGTTTATTAAGCGGTCCCCTGAAACGATTATGTCACTACAAGAAAGCAACTGTAGGAAGGTGTTTTCCGTGTGATCAGTGCAGTGGTTATATAACGAACACCTGCTGAGGTTACAAATTGTAGTTCCTGAGCTGTAAAGTCGTGTGGTATAATTTTAATTTCATGCATCCTGCCGTGTTACAATATATACAACCTTTTATTTGACTGTCACAACACAGCAAATATAGAACTTCAAGGACAATGCTCAGTATAGTTCTGCTACATGTTTCGGCCGCAAGTGGCCATCATCAGGTAAACACACTTCAACAATCGTACACCATTGAACTGCAGTACGTAAAATTTGATACAATGTTATAAATCATTTAAGTTAAGACGGCAGTAGTACATTCCTCTGTTATGAAATGTCAGTAAACTTCTACCAGACTACATGATTTCATGTCCCATGTAAGCTCTGGCTTTCACAAGTCATGTTATTTTAATCTGATTTCATTTTTGCAGGGTTTTACCTGCTTCAGTTTGGCTGAAATATCTATCTCAATTTTACTGTTCCAATGAGGCATTGGCAGTTGTACAGTGGCAGAATGTTGACTACATCAGTAAGTAGCAATGATGAAATGAATAGATATTCTTTGACTAAGTGCTCGCCCTTGAACCACACAAATAAACTAAGCATTAGAAAAAATAAGTGATTCTGCTGAATGCATTCCAAAAACCGGTACTTTCTCTATTCTTGACGCTATTACTGTGCTGTGTGAAGATTTGAGATGTGTGGATATACAGTGGAACCTCGCTTAACGAGCATAATTCGTTCAGAATCTTACTCATAATGCGAAACACTCGTTAAGCGAATAAATTTTTCCCATATAAATCAATGTAAAATACGATAATGCGTTCCATGCCAAAAAAAAAATACTCAAAAAAATTTATGTATAACGTTTATTCAAAGAAAATTATATATACATTGTTAAGGAGCGTGAATCATCTTCATCCTTTCTTCTATGCGGAATGAACCAATCTGGAATGCGAATTCGATTTGCAGAAAACAAAAAATAAATAAAAAAAATCGAAATAATTAGTTTATTATTTATAATACATGTCTAATTCTTTTTTACTAGAAAGCTGTCTAGAGACATTTGATTTTGCCGACGCTTCAAAATTTGGTGAAAATGTGACACAGCATTATCATTAAATAAATTTGTAGTGCGCATAGCCACTGCCTTATTAGGGTGATGCTTCTCAATGTACAATGCAACAGTTTCCCATGCTTTCAGCATCTCTCTTATTGAGCCAGAAGATTCTTGCGTTGCTGTTACCTCCTCCTCCTCTGACAAACTCTCCTCCACAACTTCTTGCTGTGAAACACAATCCAACTCCAAATCATGCAAATCGTTGATGTAGACCGATTGTATGTGCATGCTAGATCAGCCACGCTCATAGCTTGTTCTCGATTTTCAATGATTTTACGTTTCATTTCTACGGTTACTTTTATTCTCTTATGGCTGTCTTTTTGCTGCTTTTTCTTCGGGGACATTTTTGCAAGGGTTATTAAACTTTGCACAAAAAAATCACAAATAATATGTCTGAACACAAGTTTGGAAAAAGTGATCACAAGCGACACTAAGATGCTAGCGGAACGAGTGCTAAACACAGACTGATGTAGCAAGCGCACAATCCGGGACTTCCCCTCTCGTCACTCATTATGCGAAGCGTTGCTCGTTAAGCGAGGTTTTTAAACAATTTGTTTTGCTCGTTGTGCGAACTACTTGTTATGAGAGGTGCTCCTTAAGCGAGGTTCCACTGTAACTGTCAGAGAAAACAGGAGGTGCTGGTAGAGCATAACAAATGCTTCAGTGACAGTGAATCCATTGAGAGTTGTATTATGTATGCTGATCAGAAATATTATAAACTATGTCTAAAACATATCTGAGTATGTGTTGTCATTATCAGATTGTGTCATAGATCATTATGTTGTCACCTCAAAGTTACATGATTCTGTTTTCAGTATACCATGGCAAACGAAATGGCTGTACTGGAAATCTCATTGAACACCCAGGACTTTCTTCTGTCAGGTTTCCTACTCAGGGCATGTCATACCCTCAGTGAATTCTTAGACAAACATTAGTTAATTGACTGCTGTTTGGAGTACTATCTTCCGGGATGTAATGCTGTGTAGTCAAGTAGAAGTTCGCCAGTGTTTAGAGGAACATAATGTCTTCATCATCAGAGTTTGAAGGTAAGTCAAGCAAGAAATCAGCATGAAACAGATGACAAACAAAGCTCTTAAGCCCTGAAGATAGAGGTGGCACATTCTTCCAAAATGTCGGTGGACTTATACCAAATTACACAGTGTTATGTCTCAGAAGATGGCAGTCTTCTCAATCACTGCTGTAAGAACCTGAAATCAACTACCATTTGCTTACAGGATGTCCAAACAACACAAATTTGCCATGTCTTGAGAATGGTAAGCAAGTACTAGATGAATATGGGTTTAATACTGAGAATCTCTGGAGGGACCTCATGACTCTTGCTGTTTTCTACATTACATTGCATTTTGTTGGTTTTCTTGGTGTCTGGAGGGGGAGCAAGAGGAGAGCAGTATACTAGACTGAAGAAAAGGGATCCTTTTTTATTGGTAGTATAGTCTGTTGTCATGATGATGATTATTTAAAGGATGGTTATAAAATGTTGTTTCTCTTTAATACAAAAATAATTGTATGTAATGTTACCAGCTTCTCCTTAAATGTATATGTTCCAGTAAAAATAGTACAACGCAATTGCATTTTATATGACGAACAGTCCCATGAAACTCCCATTTTATTGGTGGGCAGCATGGCCGCCATGGCACCGCGGTGCAATGCTGCCGCCATCTCTACACATCCTACATTAACTAAATTTAAAGTGGCCGACAGGACAGAGAGCACAATCGGTAAGAAGGTATGCTAACATAGCAACTATTTTGAGAGCTCCCTCCTCCACCCCCACCACCAATGCTTTGTTCGCTAGAATTGCAATAAATACTTTTACAACCAGATATCTTGTATTGCAGAGGTTCCCCCCCCCCCCAACCTATTTATATTTTTAAATTGTATTCAATATCACTAGTCAAGGAGGATGAGGTTGGCAGTGCATGTAGCACGAATGGGGAGGCGAAGAATGCATATAGGATATTGGTGGGAAAGCCAGAAGGAAAGAGACTACTGGGAAGACCAAGGTGTAGGTGGGTGAACAATATTAAAATGTATCCTAGATAGGTTGATATGGCATGGATTGGATTGATCTGGCTCAGGATAGGGACCAGTGGAGGGCTCTTGTGAACACAGTAATAAACCTTTGGGTTCCATAAAAGGCTGGAAAATTCTTGAATGGCTGCACAATTGGCGGGTTCTCAAGAAGGGCTCAGCTCCATAAGTAAGTTCATTATCATGTAAGTTTTGAGGTTTTCACGGCGATGACAATGAAGAGAGTCGTCTTCTGGGTTTAGCCACCGTGTATTCTTCGTGTTGGCCGACGTTTCGGAGGAACGTAGCGCCTCCATCTTCAGAGCAGTTGAATGGCTGGAATGCGGAGAAGACGACTCTCTTCAAGTTCATTATCACTTCACCCATATACTTTGGGCTGGATATCAGTGAAGTGCTATTAAACTTGGTCCTCCACCCTTTCCCAAAAAAATAACAAGGGAATAAGGGCCTCTGCAGCTCAGGAGTAAAAGAGATTATTGAAAATTATTTATCTGGAGAAAGTTTCTGCAGAAGCTTACACTGTGCATGACCGCTGAGGTGACTAAATTGCCGGTCTAGCGTAAGCTGATGAAAATAAGGCAGAATCTGTTGTGGGCCGACAGAGGGTCTCTAAATATTGCCAATAAAACCATGTGCAGTATATATGTATAGTTGTAAAGGTCGTGACATGTAGTATAGAGGAGGAAGGACGAAATATAGAAAGTAATTGACTGTGATAAGTGTTAAGGGATAGGCCCGTCTTGTCATCAGAAAGGACTCGTATTAAAGACCCAACAGTGAAGCTTACTTCAAGACTAAGATCTGGTCATGAGCGTCTGAATGAGCTCTAAATTAAGAGAAAGTGACTGGACAACCGTCAGTCGTAAAATGACTTTGAAACGAAGCAAGAAATAATAGGAATTTTGTAGAAACGAAGCAGTGGCATATGTGGAAGACGAAGGCGAATAGTTGTCATAACCATGTTTGGCCTTTGGTAAGACACTGGTGTATGGTTTAGAAGTTACGTGGTGCCAAGAGATGAATATTTTTGTAAAAAAAAAAAAATGTAAGAAATTTGTGGACATAGGAAGCAAGTTTTACTATATGCGGACGGTGAAGGTAACACATTTCTGCAGATCTGGTGGTACGTGGGTAAGACATTGGCGAAGCATTGGGAAGGTAATAATTGAAAATAGAGTATAACTCTTTGTATAAAAATTTTCAAATCTTCCGCTATAATATGCGACACTATGGTCTTTGCTGATACAAAGAAAGTTAAGTCCACCCAATTATCAGAAAAATTGAGTTAGATACAACATTTTTAAACACAATGCTTAAAATTGTTTAAGCGCCCTAACAGGAACGGACATTTTAACGCAGAGTAGCAGCGAGCATTTAACTAAACTCCGGCCAGCTCACGCTCACCATTTCAGAAGTCCGGCGTTTAAAGGTTAAATAGCTGAGTAATATCAAGAGTGGCTGGTGGTCTAGAGATAAGGTGTATGGTTTAGAAGTTATGTGGTCCGAAGACATGACTATTTTTTGTGAAAAAAAGAGAATGTAATAAATTTGTGCGTGTAGGAAACAAGTGGTGCTATATGAGGAAGGTGAATGTAACGAATTTGTATAGATCTGGTGGTACGTGGGTAAGACATTGGCGTAGAATTGTGAAGATACGGGGTTCTAGACCACGGTGTCTTTTGTCAATAAAAATTGGAAAGTGAAAAGGTAAATGTGATTTTTCTGCAGCTATAAACCAAGTCGTATAATATAAGGACGATCGCAGACATGTACGTCATACATGTTCTGGTGGCCTTGAGGTAAGGCACCGGCGTTGTAAATATAAGATTCGTGGTTCAAAAACAGAAGTATTTTTGTAATGATATTTTTAAGGACTTATATAGCGACATGTAATATAAGAGGAAGATTAAAGCTCAAAAATTTCCGTGGCATCGGTGGCGTATTGGTAAAAGACCGGCGTAGTGTACAAGAGTTGGAAGGTTCGAAACCAAGTATAGTTTTGTGATTTAGAAAATACGTGAATTGATTTTTCTTGAATTATAGTCGAAGATGTAGCTTAAGAGGAAGATAAAAGAAAATAAATTTCAGTGGCGCTGGTGGCTTAGGGGTAAGACATCAGCTTAGTGTTCACAAGGTCTCGGGTTCAAAACAAGTAGGATTTTTGTGAAAAATAAAATGGAAAGAAGTTAGGAGATAGGGTGAAGGAGAGATAGAGGGAGGGACCGTAGTGAGGGAATATTTTTTTTTTTTGCGGCCGCTCATTAAGACACTCAACCTAAGCGGGTTTTATTAAAATCCACATGGGATGAAAAAGAAAAAAACTTTGG
>NW_019745135.1:80434-84143 GCF_002891405.2 Cryptotermes secundus | reverse complement strand
CTTCGACTATAATTCAAGAAAAATCAATTCACGTATTTTCTAAATCACAAAACTATACTTGGTTTCGAACCTTCCAACTCTTGTACACTACGCCGGTCTTTTACCAATACGCCACCGATGCCACGGAAATTTTTGAGCTTTAATCTTCCTCTTATATTACATGTCGCTATATAAGTCCATAAAAATATCATTACAAAAATACTTCTCTTTTTGAACCACGAATCTTATATTTACAACGCCGGTGCCTTACCTCAAGACCACCAGAACATGTATGACGTACATGTCTGCGATCGTCTTTATATTATACGACTTGGTTTATAGCTGCAGAAAAATCACATTTACCTTTTCACTTTCCAATTTCTATTGACAAAAGACACCGTGGTCTAGAATCCCGTACCTTCACAATTCTACGCCAATGTCTTACCCACGTACCACCAGATCTATACAAATTCGTTACATTCACCTTCCTCATATAGTACCACTTATTTCCTGCACGCACAAATTTATTACATTCTCTTTTTTTCACAAAAATAGTCATGTCTTCCGACCACTTAACTTCTAAACCATACACCTTACCTCTAGACCACCGGCCACCCTTGATATTACTCAGCTATTTAATTACTGTTTGTAACACATGACAAATTTAGCAGTCCCTGGTGTCATAAAACAGATGGAAGCAACAAAATCATTTGGTCTTCTGCTAGCACTGCTTACACTCTTCAGATTTTCGAATCTTTTGACTGAAGGACAGAAGAATGAAAGAATGGCTATTCAAGTAAAATAGCTGGAGGGGTCCCTTCTTAAGTGCTAAGACGTTCCGTTATAGCTGCAAGAGATTATTGCCCTTTCTAGGGTCGTGAACAGACAGTTGCATCGTGGTTGAGATAGAGTGCAATCCGTTTTCTGTGCGTTCATAGTGAAATCGAATACTGTAATTTCATTCCAGCCTATGTATACATCAAGCAGATAACAAAGGATATGTACATTGAAATTTTACTATATATTTTTAACACATTAATCTGCAGAATCTGCAATAAAAGTACTGGCTCGTGGATTAGTTTGGGCATAACTCATACGTATATTCTTTTCTTACTGTTGTTCACTTCCTTCCCTTGGCAGTACAGTCCCTGTGGGCGTAGGCCTACCTCCATGAAGTTCTCCGGTTGTTCACTTAGGTATCCATTTAATTATTCTATTATGGTTTTACTCAAGTCTGTCTGGTAATTACTACATTTAAAATTAAATATTTAGGACTGTGCATGCGCTTCCACTTTTTTCTTTCCTTGGCACTGCAGCCCCCATGGGCCTAGACCTAATTCCATGAACTTCTCCGTTCACTTCGATTTTTCTAGATCTTATACATTCGGTAGGCTTCGGCCTCTACCTATACACAAACACAGGAAAACGTACGCACACAAACTAAACGTCCATACCCCAAGCGGGATTCGAACCCACGATCCCGATTTCTAAGCGAGCGAAGACAGTACATGCTTTAGACTGCTCGGCCACCGTAACCGGCATGCGCTTCTACTAACAAAGGTTTAAATTTCAGACTATCCGAAACGGGGTACTCCGGCCACAACGATCATACTCATCACTGGCTCGATCGGGGCACTTCGGCCGTTAAACATTAATCACTTGGGACTAACGTAAAACAGCGCAAAATAAAAACTTAGCGCAATCTGTGAAACAAAACTTGAACACTCGAGACTAAAACATCATGCAAAACCACCGAGTGTCAGCCCAAAGCTGCTATCACGCGGCTATTTAACCACTCGAGACCAAGCTAAATCATCGAGAGTTAATAGGAAAAATGAAATAAAAACTTAGCCTCATCTGTGGAATAAAACCTGAACACTCGAGACTAAAACCTCATGGAAACCCACGAAGTGTCAGCCCAACTTTGATATCACGCAGCTATTTAAGCGCTTGGGATCAAGCGCGAGTTAACAAGAGAAAATGAAATAAAAACTTAGCGCCATCTGTGGAGTAAAAACTGAACACTCGAGACTAAAACCTCATGGAAAGCCACAAAGTGTCAGCCGAACGTTAATATCACGCAGCTACACATACACGCGTGAGCAAAAAGCAGTTGATTTGAAATAACAAAACCGCATTTCAAAACTAGAACAAGAATACATAATTTTGCTAACGCTATGCAATATTGTTGCTGGAGAATCTGCATAATGAGGAGCTTCATAACTTGCACTCTTCTCCAAGTATAATTAGTATGATCAAGTCAAGGAGGATGAGGTGGGCAGGTCATGTATTACAGCTATTTTATCACCACGGAAAGCACTATTAGACAGGATGGGCGTGGGCTCAACACCAGTCTTGAAGATGAGAAATCCTGTGTCATGTTCTATGGGAATATACTGTGACAAATAAACCCACTGCTAACAGCTGTTGCTAAGAAACAGCTTTGCGGACATGCTGTTTCTCCAGCATTGAGAAAACACTGAATAATGGAAGAGACATTTTCTCTGTGGTCCGAGCCAGGGATATATAATGAGGAGTAGCAGTTCAGAATAAGTGCTGGAGAGGACTAGCAGGAATTTGGTAATCAGCCTGGACAGAGAGAGGATTTGTATATAGTGCTAAAGGAATAATTTTCAATGACATGCTATATGTGCATACCTACACTTGACCCAGGCCAAGCACACTCATGAGCGACAAAGTCATCTTCTCATCAGAGAGGATGTTATATAAGGACTATGACCGCAAGGATTCTGTTGAGTCTCAAGGGGCTTGACATCAAAACAAAGTGACTGGTGGTAAACCGCCACTCATAAAGTAAATCTTAAAAGCTAATGGTTCAGTCAGTTGAGAACTGCAGTTGTGGGAAGTGAGAAGCTGGTAGCTGAGGCCGGGGATACTTCGGGAACCCAGAGGAAGTGGAAAATGTCTGCCACTGGAAGTTGTCACCAGGCAACAGCTAGTAAAGACTGAGAAGACTTTATATATGCTGTAGTTACAGTGATGTTTGGAGTGGGTAACTCAGTGACACTGTCGTAGTTCTTTTTAATTACTAGCATAAGTGTCCAATAAATCCAATTACCAATCCAAACCCTGTGTCTAGTCACAAACACGTGACAGTATCAAATCAAATGCTACCTGTCTTAGTTCGACAGTGTAGCAGTTTTAACACAGTTTAATAAAATATTTGTAACATATCAAGACATCTGAAGATGGCAGTTTGGGGCCTAAACATGCAGTGTCGAGGTGTATAATGTTAAACTAAAAATTGAGTGGTGAGTGGAAGAGTGTTGTAATAATGACGGATGATAAATAACTGACGTTAAGTTGAACAATTGCAATGTAATGCTCAAATACAGAATCATAAATACAGTGCGTACAATCAAGTGCGCGCCGCGGCTGCAATTTGCCGTGAGTCATACCACCGCAGAACGGATGCAACTCCTCCCCGCGACTGCAGTGCTCCTACGCCGATGGTTGCATAATCGGAACCCGAGGTTGCATTAAACAGTCAGTCTTTGTCTTGCTGTGGAAGTGGAGTGGAATGTTTACAGCTGTCGACAGACGGTGGAAATGAAGTTCACTATTAAACAGCGTGTGTTTATTGTCGAAACTATTGCAAAGAAAATCATTTACAGAAAATTCGCACGTAGGTTTCGTCAGAAATATCCTGACTCGCCAGTTCCCACAAAGTCGTGTGTAAACAGGCTTCTGAAAAAGTGGCGGGCCACAG
>NW_019745135.1:24003-79759 GCF_002891405.2 Cryptotermes secundus | reverse complement strand
TATCTTTTTACTGTATTCTTATAAATGTGTGCATGTAGAGCAACTGATGGACGGAGACTCAGCGACACCACTACACTCACGCTATCGGGGAACGGCACTGCAGTCGCGGGGAGGAGTTGCATCCGTTCTGCGGTGGTATGACTCACGGCAAATTGCAGCCACGGCGCGCACTTGATTTTACGCACTGTATTATGAGATTTAATATTCCCACAGTGCTGAATACCATGGAATCCCCATTTAACAGGCCTCAATTTAACAGTTCCCCTCATTTAACATTCAACTTCAACAATCCCATGTCAATAACCTCAGTGTTAAATTACCTCCATGTAAGATTTATCCCAGTTCAGTGTTCAAACCCACTGCTCCAATAAGAAACCTTAAATGGGGGTTTCATAGTATTAAGATTATATCCCTCTAAAATATGATGCTGTATAGTTTGGCAAATAAGTTTCAGCGCACAGCTGTGATTTTATAGACAGGTACCTACATAATGAAGTTGTTGGGGGTACAGGTACCTATCGAACCACACAGCGTCACATGACAGAACACTGTAATCTTAGGAATAAATATTATTGTATTTAATGTGATTAGTACAGAGAAAACTTGGGTATTAAATTATTTTGAGTGAAAAGGCTAAGGAGTATTGTTGCTCTTTTCACTAAACAACTCTTAAAAATATAATCCCATTTAAAAGTTTATTGTAAGGAACAGTAAATCAAAGTGTGACAACACGTAAACAATATTCATACTTACAGAGTGTTGCCAATATGTCTGTAGTTAAGATTTAATGTTATTTACAAAATCTTACTTTACAATTAGATTGTGTTATGGGAGATGATATACCACAGTTGCTCATGTAATGAATATACTTTCATACATTTAAAAGCATAGAATCCCGTTTTAGCCAGGGTCCATCATTAGCCTAGATTGAAACGTGTATTCCAGTTAAAGTTACTGGGATGTAATAGGGCTATACTGGTGGGCATGTAGTTGTAGCCAGTAGTGTGGAATGTCTAGTTCTCACTAGTATTGTGGTATACTGTACTTGTAGTTATTGCTGTGGTATCCTGTAGGTAATTGTGAGCAATATTGCATTATGTTTGGAGATGCTGCTTTGTGATCACGCGTGTATGTTAAGCTGCGTGATATTAAGGTTCGGCTGACACTTCGTGGCTTTCCATGAGGTTTTAGTCTCGAGTGTTCAGGTTTTACTCCACAGATGGCGCTAAGTTTTTATTTCATTTCCTCTTGTTAACTCGCGCTTGGTCCCAAGTTCTTAAATACCTGCGTGGTATCAAAGTTGGGCTGACACTTCGTGGGTTTCCATGAAGTTTTAGTCTCGAGTGTTCAGGTTTTATTCCACAGATGAGGCTAAGTTTTTATTACATTTTTCTTGTTAACTCTCGATGATTTAGCTTGGTCTCGAGTGGTTAAATAGCCGCGTGATAGCAGCTTTGGGCTGACACTCGGTGGTTTTGCATGAGGTTTTAGTCTCGAGTGTTCAAGTTTTGTTTCACAGATTGCGCTAAGTTTTTATTTTGCGCTGTTTTACGTTAGTCCCAAGTGATTAATGTTTAACGGCCGAAGTGCCCCGATCGAGCCAGTGATGAGTATGATCGTTGTGGCCGGAGTACCCCGTTTCGGATAGTCCGAAATTTAAACTTTTGCTAGTAGAAGCGCATGCCGGTCACGGTGGCCGAGCAGTTTAAAGCAAGTTCTGTCTTCGCTCGCTTAGAAATCGGGATCGTGGGTTCGAATCCCGCTTAAGTATGGATGTTTAGTTTCTGTGTTTGTGTATAGGTAGAGTCCTTGCGACGAGCTGATCACCCGCCCAAGGAAGCCTACCGAATGTGTAAGATCTAGAAAAATCACATGACACTGGTGTCAGATGTGGGATCAATTCGGATTCTGAGACGAACTTAAAAGATTGGACTTACACAGGTGACCGACAGCATCGAACTTAAAACACGAACATACCACGCGGAAAAATGGACATACGACAGATGTTGGAACGTCTGTTAGCGGGCCAAGAAGAGATGAAGGCAGAAATGAAAGCATAGCGAGAGGAAATGGCTGCCACGACAGACAAGTGGGGGAACAATAGCCACGAGGAGACGGTGGCCGAACTCAAACCCGAAGCGGACAAAAAAGCCGCGCGGGAAGTAGTCGAACCCGAAAAAGACACAGAGATAACTGCCTGCCAAGAGATGGAGGCACAGAAAGGAGAGGTCCCTTTAGAGGACGCCGAAGTAATGCCGGTCGGAGAACCGAAGCAGAAAAGGCGCAGGGACCGAAAACTGGCCGCGGAGCGCCGCCACCAGATACCGAAAAACTTGACGCGGAAAAATTGTGGGCCCCACAAAGAATTGGCCGTCGACTACAGAAGGACAACACGTCGGGCGAATGTGGCACGACTCAAGATAGACATCCTCAGGAACACCACCCAGAAAAAGTGTGGACCCCACGAGAGGTTGGGATTCGCCAGCAAGGGGACGACCTTTCGTGCCAGAGTAGCACGGCGCGACAGGATCCCCAGAAAGAACTGGGTCAGGGACAGCATACAGAGGGGAAACGCGTCAGGATACACGTCCAGGAGGAGACATCAGCCGAAACTGGAATGCAGCAAGGGCGTAAGGAGCCGAGATGTAGAAGAGCCTCTACATTCTACATCCGAGGAGAGGGAGGAAAACCGCAAACGGTTAAGGAGGATGGAGTGGAAGAC
Organism: Cryptotermes secundus; assembly: GCF_002891405.2. Classification (NCBI taxonomy): domain Eukaryota; kingdom Metazoa; phylum Arthropoda; class Insecta; order Blattodea; family Kalotermitidae; genus Cryptotermes; species Cryptotermes secundus. Next base: position 77,037 of record NW_019745135.1, on the reverse strand, counting down.
AGCAGCCACGACTGGAAACGAAAGAATCTAACAGGACATACAGGAAGACGACTGGACTAGATATCGAGAAGCGTATAGCCAAATCTTCCGTCGGCCTACGACAAAACAAAGATTGGACACTGTGGAGGGGTCGACCCCCTCCAAAGCGGATGAAAGAAAACGGCCCGCATGGGAGGAACCGTTAGTAGAAGCACTGGCCTCCCTAGCCAGAATGAATAAGGAAAGGATGAAAGCGAGATGAATGTGAGGCAAGGCGACCACGAGAGTGCTCGGGGGCGAGCATCACTGAAGAGAGGGGCGGATGAGGTTGAATGACCAAAGCAGACGTTGCCAGCAAAACACCTTAGGAAACGAAACCAAGGGAGAACCTTTAGGCTCTTCGGGGATGAACAACCTTTAGAAGGGAGCAATGTCACATGTTCGGAATCCAGAAGACACTTCCATAGTAACGCTAGAACAGACCGTTGCATAGGCAGCGACAATAACGGTATTGTAGCCCCAACAGTTGGCCGTTGCGTAGGTATTGCAGTAACAACAAAGCGTATCCCTGGTGAGAGACAACAGAGGGTCGTTTGCATAGCAGCGGCCGACGTTATAAAAGGGGGCTGAATGCATTCGCCGAGACAGTCTCAGGATAGACGCCGAGAGATACAGAAGTCAGTCTTCAGGAAGCTGCCGCTGAAGTTAGTTGAGATCTAGTCTCCATATAAGGCGGTTAAGGTAGCCGCCGCGGAATACAGTTAAGGTGATAATTGTACGGTGTATAAGTGTGTGTCCAATAAAGATTCGCTGAATCCGAGACCCACGTGAATTTATTTGTCGCGTGGCACACAAAACACGTGACAATATATAAGGTATGTAGTCTACACAACAATATTCTTTATTTAAAAAACAAAGAACACACTACTGTATCAACGTTTGAAAAAACAAAAGAAAAACAAAATAAAAACAGATGTTGATACAGGAGTGTTCTCTGTTTTTATATACAGAATACCTTATATATCTTCATATACCATATCAATATTTGATCATTTCAAGACATGTTTGAATCATATTAATCATCAACAAGTGTTATATAATTTACAAACAAAAAAAAACTTGTTAGAGAATCACTACATTATTAAAAGATTGCTTATTAAGAATTTATTTATTTTCCTATCAAGGCAGTAATTTTACCTCCAACTAACTAAATAACTAACTCCATGGATCTGAGCCCTTTTTGAGAAGACACCAATCGCTCAGTTACTCAAGAATTTACCAACATTTTATGGCACCTGAAGGTTCATTACCATATTCACCAGATTCCTCCACTGGTCCCCATCCTGAGCCAGATCAACCCAGTTAATACTACCCCATTCTATCTCTCTAAGATCCATTTTAATTTAATCCTACCATCTATATCTAGGTCTTCCTAGTTGTCTCTTTCCTTATGGTTTTCCCACCAAAATCTTATTATGCATTCCTCTTCTCCCCCATTTGTGCTACATGCCCTGCTCCCCTCATCCTCCTTAAGTTGATCATTCTAATTATACTTGGTGAAGAGTACAAGTTATTAAGCAGTTTTCTCAAACTTCCACAGTCCCCTCAACACCCTGTTCTCCAACACTCTCAGTCTGTGTTCCTCCCTTAATGTCAGAGACCAAGTTGCACACCCATACAAAAAAAAAACCAAGTGAAATTACAGTTCTGCATATTCCAATTTTTCCACTACCATTAGTAAACTACTCAAAGTCAGTTGAATTGCCCAGCAAGCAGCAGAGAATAAAAATGAAAGTCTTCTGGGATATGCTGCTGAACAGTCTAGTAAAAGGTAAAGTTATCCCTGCACTTAACTAATTAAGCACTATGCTATGAAGGCATATGGGGGAGCAGATGTATAGATCCACATTTTTTGACCTCAGCACTAGCTGTTCAATTCAATTCAATTAGGTGAGTGGTCAGCTTCACGCCCCGGCCGCTTTACCCTCGGTGAAAGAACACCCAGTATCCATTTGATAGGAGGTTGGGTGGACAACGTGGAGAAAATTCTTGACCCTACCGGGACTCGAACTCTGACCCCTCGGTCGTCCAGCCCATAGCCAGTTACTATACCAATTGAGTTATCTGAGCTCCTTCAGTTAACAATATTTTATAGGAACCTGGTGCTTCCATTTTAAGGGTTGAGGAGTTTTATACCCTGAAGACAGGAGCATCAGGTTCCTCCAAAATATTAGCAAGTATTTACCAGATAACACGGCATCACATCCAAAATGACAGTAACTGTTATAGTCACTGACGTGGGAACATCTTATCTAACAGTATAGAATGAGTTACTGATAGAACTAAATGCAGGCGGGCACCAAGTGACTGAGGAATGTGTTGAGAACATAATCACTGACTTCTTGTAGTGTTATGCCATTCTGTAATATAAACATTTCTGTTCCAGCTGTCGACACGCTGACTGCACGGAACCTCCTCATGCATGCCTTCAATTCCATCCTTACGATGTCTGATGTCCTCGTGGTGGCCCACCCAGTCAGACTTCTACACTTCTGCTTACCACTCTTGTTCACATTCGCCTATATATGTTTTTCGGTGATCTATCACCTTGCCGGTGGCACTGGAGAGAACAATGCACCTTCCATCTACCCAGCACTGGACTGGAATAACATTAAAAGTACACTGCCCACAGCAGTTCTTGGAATGCTGGCTGTCATTTTTGCCCACTTCTGTGTATGGTTGATAATAATTATATGCAAAAAAATAGCTGGCTCCAATGATGATGCGTGTGAGGAACTGGACCTTTCTAAACCATCATACAATCAGGTTCAATCAGTGAAAATTAATATGCCATGACAGAAATAGGAACTATATGGCAAAACCATTTTCTATTTCAAAAGTTACATTACTCAACATTGTAATTAAGATGTTTCAAAAAGTTCCACAGTTTAAGACGAATGTGCTAAAAAATTCTGGTTGAATCCTCTAAAGACTGGATTCTGTAAGCAAAAGTTCTCTACTTTCAAGATACCAAAATAAACAGCATGCCAACCGACTGCTATATGAAATATTTAATACTATGCAGAGATGATACGAGGATAAGCAGACAACTTGCACAAGGACCTAGCTTATCTCCCATTTTAACTGTATAACAAGAAAATGGATTGAACAGAGATTAAAAGGTGCTGTTTTGGGCAAGAAAAGATTATAACCAGGGGTGGAAACGGCTTTCAGAACTAGGTGGATACTCCAACCCAGAACTAAGTGCACATCTCAGATCAGAAGAAAAGTCCCAGGAAAATGACCAACATATATTACAAGAAAATTATCACAATGTAGCCTCATTAATTTGTTCTTACATGTATTGGTGTTGTTCCCCTTTGTGTGCCATTCCAGTAGAACCTATTTAAATCTGTGATCACATTACAGCATATGTATATAAAATCTTTCACCATCAACACACTACATCACCTAGGAACACTCCCATGATAGAAACGTGTTTGTTTTCTCATGTAACTGGCATATTATGTAACCAGCAATATCTATTCCCCATACACTGGATAATGGGGAGTTTACTTTATTAAGATTACAGTCTTGAGGGAAGTTATGTCACGTGGTTTGGTAGAAGGTACCTACCTACCAAACTACACATACAACAAACATATCCCAGAAGAGACTACCCTTAATATTCACTGCCATGAGAACATCACTGATCCCAGAAGATAGTACTCTTTAAGGCAATAGAGTTTCTCACAAGCAATAGTGTGAGACCTCGGTGTTCTCGGGATAAGAAACTGTGCTCTTGTTAAGAGTGATGGGTCTGTCACTGGTCAGTGCCTTGATCTCTGCCAAAGCTTAGACTCTGGTCGTTATGGAAAATACCAGGACTCCACCCTGGTGCGAAGCACATGTCGATGTGACGGTCCCCTCTGCTTGCAACAATCTGTCCCATCAATCCCTTAATGGGTGTAAACTTAATCACAGTTCATCTATTGTACCAATAGACAAAAATTAGGAAGATTGGTAAGACAACACTTGAGGCATTCACCATAAATATACAACAAATAATTTATAATTTACAATATAAATAAAAAAATATCTATTACTGTAATTTTCCTTAATTACAATATAGTGAAATACCATTATGACAGAATTTTTATGGGACACAAATATCATATATTATTTCCCAATGCATAATGTGCTATTTTCTCTTCCAAAGATTTCCCCAAAAGTCTGACTGTAGATTATGTTGGCACACAATCAATTTTTAACTATTTTACTAAAAACTACCTATTGACTTTTTGAAATATGATAAAAATAAGGTTAATTACTCATACTCTTGTCCCCTACTGGATGCCAGCTTGTTCAGTACCATATAGGAGCACAGAATTTTAAATATTGCAGTACTATGGGGACTGGTGGCCACATTGCAACTCAGGGGTAATGGTATTAGCATTAGAAAAATATGATTCTCAACCAACTGATCATGTATATGCACTACTGCAATAACATAAGACGCAACCATTAAAAATTAAATGCTTAGGCCAAAGAGTGAAATTCAAGTAGCATGTTACCTAGTCATACACAGCTAAATTTACCCCAGTTCATTCATTCATTTATTTGCATTCTGTTAATCCATACAAGGTCAAACCAACCTATGGGATATAGAACCTGTCAAGATACAAATATAATATAAACATAAAATAATGATATATACATACATTCATAATGAGCACAATAAGGACATAAAGTAAAACACAGTATTGCATAACAGCAGTGTCACAAAACACATTTTGATCAAAGACACAAAGCAAAACACAGTATTGCACAACAGTGTCACAAAACACAGTTTGAACAAATACACAAGATAATAGTGAAGACAATGAAACATGAATTAATTGAACTTACACTGGGAAGACCTCCCACAACTAATCAAAATGTACAAAGGGCAAGAAATATAAAAAAGAACCATATTCATTAGGAAGTTAATTGGTAATATTCATCAATACAATAGAATGCATGTTCTGTAAGGTAGGTTTTTAATGAAGATTTGAAATGCTTAATATCTTTAGATAGCATTTTAATATTTAATGGTAAGTGGTTATAAATCTTACTTCCAGAAAAGAGTACTCCTTTCTGTACAGATGATAGATTTGTAGAAGGCAAGTGTAAATTGTGGTTGTAACGAGTATTAATATCATGAATATCAGAATTAGATATAAAGCAACTTCTGTTCTTGATGACAAAGACAAGTAGTGAGAATATGTATTGAGACTGAAGTGGCAATATTTGTAATTTTTTAAATAATTCACGGCATGAGTCGTATCTACCTGAACTAGTAATAACTCTTATTATTCTTTTTTGAATTTTAAAAATACTGTCACTGAGATAAGAATTACCCCAGAAGATAATACCGTAAGATAGAATAGAGTGTGCATAGGAATGATAGATCGACTTCATTAAGTCTAAAGACATAAATGGTTTTATTGCCCTTATTGCATAACAAGCCTTATTTAGTCTTGATGACAGTTCAGTGATATGATCCTTCCATGACATTGTACTATCAACATTTAATCCCAGGAATTTAGTACAATTAATATTGGTAATCACTGAGTTAGAAGATATTATTTGCATTTTTATTTCTTTATGTTTTTTTAATAAGAATTGCAAGAAGTGTGATTTTTCACAATTCAGTGTTAAAAAGTTGCTATTGAACCAATTAATTGTCTCATTCAAGACTGAACTGACATTACTTTTAAATTCCTCAGGATTAGTGCTTGATATAATGATGCTGGTATCATCTGCAAATAATATTGGATTAGCCATTTTGTTTATGGTTAGTGGAAAATCATTTATGTAAATGAGAAATAGTAATGGACCCAATATAGAGCCCTGTGGAACTCCATGTTTGACAGGCTCCCATTTGGAAGATACTTTATTAAGCTTAATATCTTTCACTGATACTCTCTGATGTCTGTTTTCTAAATATGATCTCATTAATTTAATTACTATGCCTGAGATCCCATAAAATTCCATTTTTGCCAAAAGTATGTTATGATTAACACAGTCGAAGGCCTTTTGCAAGTCGCAGAATAGTCCGCCTACATAATTTTTTTTTTCTAAAGATGACAGTATGTTGTTTAGAAGTGTGTATGTTGCAATTTCGGTAGATAACGTTTCTCTAAAACCAAATTGTTCTTTTACAAGTATATTATTCTTATTTAAGTGAGAATACAGTCTTTTATAAATTATTTTTTCAATAATTTTGGAAAATGTTGGGAGAAGTGAGATAGGCCTGTAGTTAGAGAATTCAGTTTTATCTCCTTTCTTATATAACGGCTTAACTTCTGAGAATTTTAATCTATCCGGAAATATACCTGTTTGTAGGATCATATTCAATATGTACAGGTATGTTAAGGGCGATAAGACATAGGGAGTACTAACTTTCAGAATTCTTGATGATATCTCATCATACCCATGAGAATTCTTAGATTTCAAAGAGTGTATTATTTTTTCAATTTCATAAGTTTCTGAGTTTCAGTGTTGAAAATGACTGTATGAAATTCTGATGTAAATAAGGAATCTGTATTATTAGGAATGGTTTTTCTAGAGACATTTTTGGTAAGTAAATTTTCAGCTGCAGATGAAAAGTAAGTATTAAATGCATTTGCTATGGCTAATGGATTACATGATAATTTATCCTGTATTGTCATTGAGGATATATTGTTACTAGGACTTCTATTATTAGTAATGGTTTTAAGTATGTACCAAGTGGTTTTAGTCTTATTATTAGATTTTAATAGAAGTTTATTATGATAAAATTTTTTTGCTGCCATAATGACCCTAGCCAAGGTTCGACAATATTTCTTGTAATATTCCTTGAAATTTGGATCATTATTATTTCTGTAAGTTAGATAAAGTTTCCTTTTATTTGCACATGAAATTCTAATTCTAAGTGTCTAAGCACCATGCCATACAGGCATCTAAGAGGGTAATGAAGTTAAAGTCAACTTTATATCTAGCCATTTAATTCCCAGGGAAAAAGTCTCTGACATAAATTGCACAGGGGATTGGGGAGGCCCCCTTGCCAGTATGGTTATACTGGGTAAAAGGTGAAGTTGTCCCTGTAATTAAACACTATGCAATGAAGACATATGGGGGAGTGGACATACAGATCCATGTATTCTTGACCTCAGCGCTAGATGAGGTGAATGGTCAGCTTCATGCCCCAGCCAATTTAATCCTGGGGAAAGAGCCCTGGTATTCATTGGATAGGAGACTGGGTGGACCCCAAAACCGGTCTGGATGGCAGGGAAAGGTGAAAAATCTTTTTCTGGGACTCAAAACTCATGACCCCTCAGCCATCCAGCCCATATCCAATCACCATACCAACTGTGCTATTCGGGCTCCATGGTTATGGTGGGACGGAGAAAAAGGCTCATCCAGAAACTGAAACCAGTGGTCTTGAAAGTGTACAGTTCAGTTACTGACTCGATAACATCCAATTATATGCACAGCTTTATTTTGGGACACACAGATACTTTTACAAGATTTAATTATGATTTACATTTTCCAGTAGCAAATTTATTAATATTTCAGAAAGGGGTTAGTTCTACTGGTATTAAACTTTTTAATCATCTTCCTTTGGCTCTTAAACAACTCGTTAATGACAATTCTAAATTTAGAGCAGGCCTAAACAGATTTCTTCTCACAAATTCCTTGTACACCATAGAGGAATATTATTGTTGGAAATAAAGAATTATATTTTTGAATTTTCTATTGCTGCTGTTCCATAAAAGGAACATTGCTTACATCATCTGTGTAACTGTCTACAGAGCAAATAATTAGAGATATGATTGGATAATTGTGACTGAGGAGGAGGAATGTGGAACTCATGAAAACAATGTACGTGTTGCGAAGTTGTTGACTGAAGTAAGGAATAAGAGAGTTTTAGTAGCAACATGACTTGTTGCATATATGTATATTATGTAATGTATGTTGTTTTGGTATTGCTTACGATACATGTAGTATATTCTGTGACAAGTTCTATATCTTGTGGTCTTGTACCAATGATCGATATTTGAATGCAATAAATAAATGTAAATGTAAATGGAACAGGAATGATTGAAGGTGCAGCACACACGCCTGTACAGAAATTAATAAATACCTTGAAATTGAGAAAGCCCTGCAGAATTGATGGCATCCCAAATGAATGCCTCAGGCACCTTCTAAGGCGACCATTGGTTCACCTGACTCATCTATTCAATCACTGTCTTTGGCTTTCCCGTTTTCCAAATACTTGGGAGGAAGCAAAAGTAATAACCTTACCTAAACCGGGTAAAGACCTGAAATTCCGGCACATTTTATGTCCAATCAACCTCCTGTCCATGACAGGAAAACTATTTGAAAAGTGATTTTGAAATTTCTCCAAAAACATATTGAAGAACGAGGCCTGCTCAATGCAAGCCAGTTTGGTTTTTGTGCACATCACAGCATGACATTGCAATGTATGTGGCTGGTGGACCACGTGACCCTTAATTTCAACAATAAGATGTCTACGGCTGAAGTTTGAACAGTTTGACCAAACTTATTGGGTCATTTCCTTTCAACGTAAATTCAGGGTTTCGGTTGAAGGCAAAATGTCAACGCCAAGGGAAATGCAAGCAGGAGTGCCACAAGGTTCGGTCCTGTCCCCTACTCTTTTCAAATTGTATATTAATGATGTCTGCCAAACACATGGTGTTCACCTGGCCCTCTTTGTTGATGACACCTGTCTGTATGTGACAGATCACAAGGAGGGTTTTATTGTCAAAAAACTCCAGCACGGTCTCAGCTCAGTGAGACCTGGTTTGAGCGCTGGAATATTAAAATTAATGAAGATAAGACTCAGGGGGTCTACTTCTCTCATGGTCATCGACCGCCTGAGTATTATCTTACTCTAAATAGATGAAATATTCCATTTGTAAATAGCGCAAAATATCTAGGTGTAATCTTCGATTGGAGAGTTACATGGAGACTGCACATAGAAATGATCTAAGCCAAGGCCTTCAGAACATTCATTAGAGTGTATTCCCTATTCAAAAGTGAATGATTGAGTGCTAACATTAAATTGACCCTCCACAAATCTCTTATTAGATCCGTAATGACTTATGCTAGTCCCACCTGGGAACTGGCAGCAGACACCCATCTAATGAAATTGCAGTACCTGCAAAACAAGGTTCTCTGTAACAGTGGCAATTTTCCAAGGTGCACACCAGTCCATGATTTACACATGGCGTTCAAAATCCCATATGTATATATCTTTGTAACAAAATTATGCAGGCAACAAGCAGAATTCATACAAAATCATGATAATGAGAATGTTCGCAACATCGGATAAGGCGAAGCCCGACAAAGAAAGTATAAAAGGCATAGGTCAGGCATACGACCATTCCAAGTGACTAGACTACCGTGGTAGCGAATACTACTAGAAATAGAACATAGTCTGCTGTACTGAGCCTGGACTGACAGAGGCCTCGTATATATTGTACATTGGAATAGATATTAAGTATAACCTTGTAAATGAGTGTACATACTTACAATGGACTTAATATTACCGACTACGACTGACAAATGACAGACCCGATCTCTCATCAGAGAGGGCGCCCCACATTGACAGGACAGTAACTTTCATATAAAAAGAAACATCTGGACATGAGCCCCCATCGACACCAAGGCAGACAGACTGACTGACTGTCAGTTGCAGTATAACTTTGACTTTGTATAGTAAAAACTAATGGCATACTAAAATAAGCGACAAAAAGTATTAAATTGATACCGGTATTTCTGTATTGCTCTCAGGTAGTCCATTCTTAAAGCCCTAATTTCACTATGGTCAACAGTGACTTTTGAACTGTTGGAAATGTGGTTCCATCTGCAAAACAGAAAATGTGTAAATGCCCAGAGCTCTAACAAGCGAATGATATAGAGCAGGAAAAAAATATGTTTAGTACCTAGAAGCCAATTTCATCACGATCTGTTGTATAAATGATACTTTAACACCTTGAAGATAGGTGTTTTCTTGGATGATGGGAAGTGGCGACTTTAGAGTCGGCTTCTATTTGCAAATACGTCTTCTTATTCATCATCATAACCTACAGCTGCTGTATTCAGCTTGATATGCGAGTTGTCGGAGTTGAAAAATAAACTGGTTCGCTTTTCGTATTCCTTTCGACTTTTCTGACTCTTGTTGGCGTTTATTTCTAAATACCAGTGGCAGGATATACTCCTGCACAAACACTTTTTAGTGAACTCACAAACTCATCCTGTCTGGAGAGAGACCGCCCCACAACGGCAAAACCATAATTCATTACGAAAACCAAAATCTGGTCATGAGCCCAACGCTGACCGTGACTTTGACTTTGATTTTCTGACTGCAAGAAAAACATCCCAGAAGATACACAATCTTCATCCGTGTTCATACGAACCTCAAGCACAAGAAATCCAGGTGGGACTGTAGTTAAAAGTTATGCGGAGAATGCGCTGTACGAATGAATGAATGACTGTCTAGGGTCTAAATGTGTAATCTGCACTGGCTTGTGAACTGCGATAGGAAGGGCAAACTGCCAGTCACTACGCGTCCTTACTTTTTGTGTTCTTTTTTTTACAAGTATTCCTTATCTTCCTTATCATCCATGACACGGAGGTATTTAACCGTGATCCACATCCCGAAACACGACTGAGCCATAATATAATTTCAGCCTAACATGTGTTCAACTCAGCTTGATAACAATTCCCAGAAATCGCGGATGCCTTGCGTTTGCCACTTTGCTTGGTGTGCCTTCGTCTTAATACAATTCCCCTTAACGTGCCAGTTTGTCAGCAACAATCGGCAATAATTCCGTGACGAATGTGTTACCAATACACTAGCAACCCTAGCAACTTTCATCAAATACACCAGGATTCTGCATGTTTCCACAGGAAAATGCCATTTGTAAGCTTTTTTCATGGGGCCACAATTTGGCTGCAACATGGTACACTTTAACCCTGATGGTACAGTACCTACACTAGAACTACAAACCTAAATTTCTTCAAATATTGGTGGCACTGATTAGTGTCAAGTGAAGTGAACGATGTCCTTTGAAATGCTTTGAACCATGCACGTACCAAAAGGTGTAATGGCTGAAGGAAGGAAGGAGGACACGTCAAGAGCAGCAAGAAACCCTCTTCTTTCAGCTGCTGGCAGTGGATTTCCATTTGAAAATTTCTCAGGCCAGGCGCGTTTGATGCCAGTTTCGGTAAATAGCTCTTCGGTTCTCTCGGAAGGTAAGTAGTTTTTGTGTAGTGAACGTAGGTCCGCACCTGCGGACCTATTTCAAGGTCCACGATGTTTGGTTATGTCATAGTCTTTCAGAATTATTGGTGTTGCGACAAAGTGCATTGTTAGATGATAATATAAATGTGCAGGTGCATTAAATCTCACCAACAGACACGAAAATCAGATATATCTGTTTCAATGTATATGATCTTATGCCTAGGGAGTAAACTGGGACAGGCCAAGGTGTTTTTTCCGTACAGGTTATTTGCGTATAATTTACTCTCTGAATGTACGTACCAACTTCACTTTTACGATGTTGAACATCTCTCTTTATTTTGTTAAATGCATTTAATAGTCTGCAAGTGCTGTCAGTGTCTAAGTTGTTTGAACCATGAATTTATAATTTATTATTAACAGAAAAGCGCACGAATGTGCATTACATAGATTCTGGGTTTTAGCCTTTGCTATAATCACACAGAGATTTATGGTTGTTCTTACATCTTGTGATGTGGTATACATCGCAGAACTGATCACATAACGAGCACACGCAGTTTTCGCTTGGGTCGTGATAAGACATGTTTTTATTTATAATTTAACATTATATTTAATAGCGTTTGATGTTATGAATAGGTTACAGGTTGCCGAAATTTATTGTGGTTTACATAATTTATTTATAGGTTACTTGTTTAAGCAAGCACGAAACAACGGAATTTAACATAATATTCAAGTTTATTTCTTGGACCGTTTAAAATCATCATGGATAGGAACACACTTGATTAGAAATAGAAGGCTGTGGAAGAATGTAATTTGAAACACTGATAATGACTGAGATAAATATAAAATTAAAGAATACTGTTATTTTGATTATGATGCCATGTAACTGGTGGAAGTGCACAGATGTTCCTCCAAAATGGCAATGAACTTCTACGTGACCACATAGCATCACAGCCGAAAAATCCCCAGTAGTCACCCTTGGGAGAAATTTACCCTGAGGATGGAGGCAGCATATTTCTTGGAAATGTTGGTTCCTAACTTCCAAACTACATGGTGTCATATCCCATGAGAAAGTAACTTCATAGTTAGTGCCATGATAACCTTAAATCTTGCATATTTCATGAGCTTTACAGCCATAATTTTGTATTTCTCTCATGTGTGCCCATGTGCTGCTCCTCCTGAAATTGGTTGTCTTAATACTAAATGAAGAGTACAAATTATAATGTTCATTGTGTAAACATTATCCTTTCTTCCTCTGCCTTATGTCGTTTGGGTGCAAAATTCCTTCAGCACTATGTTCCCAGATTTTCTCAATCTTTGTTGTTCTCCAATAGTGAGACCAAGCTTTACAGCCATACCAAACAGCAAATAGAATTATGGTATTATGTATTCAAATTTGTAGTTCATTTTAAATAACAGATTAATCCAAAGAAAGATTCTGAACCAAATAGCAGCATATATTTTCCAGCTATATTCTGCTCTTAATTTTATTAAAGTAGTGTTTCTGTTACTTTAATTGGCAAATTGTGACGTTGCTTTTTGAAGCCTTCTTTTCAGAACACAGAGTTGAACTAAAGATGTACATAAGGCAGACACCATGATTCTCAGAGCCTGTAAACAGCTAGTGTTGGAGTATTTCTCCTGGTCTTACAGTTTTTTTTACAGTTTCTAAAAGCATTTATTTATATGAAAAAAAAAATAGGTGACACTAGGCTGAAAAGCCCATCATGCCAGCAGATACAGTTTTAGAGTACTCTTCAGGTATTCTTGTATAGAAACAAAGCTGTAACTTTTAACTGTCCTTGAAGTATAAGGATATAAATCCTTATACACGTATTTATGCTACTGATATATCATGCTACCAGGATCACTGCTTCCAGTAGCATAGAGTGGAGAATGTCTTCGATACAGTATGGTAGAAATGTTTACGTTTCACTACGTCATTTACCATTTGAACTCTAAATTCCTCGAATAATTTACATAGGATGTGGTTTATAGTTTCTTTGGCTTTGCCGCATTCACACATTTCTGTATTAACAATATTAAACTGAATAAAGCACTCTCTCAGACAATAATGGTCACTTCTTATTGTGTTTATTGAGATGATAGATTCTGCTGGAAATTTGAATCTCTGAAACCACCATTTTCCATTGTTTTGGTAGCAGTACTCAAAGCACTTCCTTCCTTTCTGTTTTCTGGATTCCGTTTACCATTCCTCTGCTGCTGCTCCCAGTTTGGCCTTCCAGTAGCTCTTCAAGTGTGTCAGGGATCAAGTACTGGGCATCCTAACCTTTCCGATTACTCTCCTTTGCTGACACACCTGCTATTTCATTGGGGACAGTATCCATGTGTGCTGGGATCCATACAGATTTAATGATCTCTTTATGTTTCTTCAATGCCAATAGTTTTGCTTTTATTTTAAGGATTAGTATTGAGTGTATTTTTTTTTGTTAGCACATGAGTACACTTATAGAGTTAGAATGTATGTAACATGACTCTCCTTGTGATTCGCTACTTATCTCTTAAGTTTCCAAAACAACCATTGCCTCTCCTGTAAATACTGATGCAAACTTTGTAGTCTGATACTGATGACTAATTTCTCCAGGTGCTGTCACACAAGAGAAGCCCACAAATTCCTGATTACACATTTTTGAGCCATCAGTAAAATAACAGCCTCCTTTTCAAGGTCTTTAATGTTTTCATTGTGTCGGTTGCTGCCATGGAGCTTCTTCACCCTCCTTGAAAAAACAGTTCCCTTAACCAACAGGGTTTGACAGGGAAGGCTGCATTCTAGGGGCCTGACATCCTTTGCTATCAGATGGCCAGTCGGTTCTATGTCTGTGTAGCAAATGTGGATATAAGGCACCTTTCCTCTGAGTATTTTCGTAAGGTCCTCTCACACCCTTGTCATTTGTTGCAATGATCGTATTTCTGGATGATCAAGGTTGCTGAGAGCTCTGGTTACATAATTGCTGCCTAGGCATTTTGATCGGAATGTTATTGGAGGTATTTTAGCCTCTGCTAGCATAACATTTTAGGGTGTTGTCCTCATATATCCAAGGGCTAGTCTAATGGTTTGCACTGTATTCTTTCTAGCAAATCCAGTTGACCTTTAGTTAGGAAGTGAAACAGAAAACCTCCGATTTCAATGTGTGACCTGATTAAGAGCTGCATACAACCACAGGGGTATAGTAGGATCCACTCCCATCCATGTGGTTTGAATGTAACAAATAATTGTCATAGGTATAATGCACTTCTGCCTAATAGCTTCCACTTGATGATTACATTTTAAATCAGCTTAGAAGTACAGTCCTATGAATTTTACTACTTTTTGAGACATAATCATCTTAACATTGATATTAATCGCCTACTACTTTTATGTTTGAGATCTCTTGTTCTTGAATATACACAATTGTAATCTGTTATCATTAAGATATTGACTTAACTCTCTGGCTGAGTTTTCCAGTTCACGTGGAGCAGTTATAAAATAACTGAACTGATTTTTTTGCTGACTCCCTGTGGCTTTGGCAACAGTGAGCAGAGTGGCATATTAGCCTGTCCTCTCCTCTCCATCAACCTTATGACTTCCAAGGCCATATGGCCAACAGTGTGGTAGCAGCCTTTGAAGCAGACCATGTATTAGAGCTCTGTTGGAATTATGTGAAGTGTTAAAGTGGAGCAGCCTGTCAATGTAAAATTCCTTGCAAAATTTGGAAAATCTGCTACAGAAACATACAATTAGTTGATGGAGGTTCATGGTGATGAATGTCTTATCTCGCACTGAAGTTTTTGAATGATTCAAAAGATTTAAGGGGAAGGGGAGAGATCGAAGACGATCTGCGTCCTGGTGGGCCTTGCACAACAGAAACAGATGCTAACATCGAAAAAGTTGGTGAAATTGTTGCCTGAACATTCGAGCAGTTGCTGAATTAGCTAACACTGATAAAGAAAGTGATATTACTTGAACATTTTAACATGCAAAACGTGCGCTTGAAGATGGTGCTGAGAATCCTCACTTCTAAGCAAAAGGAAACTCAAATGAACATTTGTGCTAACATCCTTCAAAACATTGAAAATGATCCAAACTTTTTAGGAAATGTAATAACTTGTGTTGAATCATGGTTTTTTCAGTATGATCTGGAAGCTAAGTGCCAATCCATGCATTGGAAGAGTCCCAGTCACCAATAAAAAAAAAGCATGGAAGAGCAAGTCAAATTTCAAAGCAATGTTGATTTTTTATTATCTGAGTGATTGTTCACATTGATTGTATGCCTGAAGGTCAGACCATTAACTAGGTCTACTATAAGGACTTTCTGACAATCCTTCATGAATGGGTGAGAAGAAAAACCTGAAATGTGGAATAAGGGCTCATTGATTCTTCACCATGACTTCGTGCCAGCACACAGTGCACTGTCAAGACATTTCTGGTGAAGCACAAGATCCCCGTGTTGGAACATCTGCCCTACTCACCTGATCTAGCCCTGCGTGACTTTTTTTATTTCCAAAGATCAAGTCTGCATTAAAAGGAACCCGTTTCGAGTCTGTAGATGCAGTGAAGGTAAAGGCGATGGAGGTAAAGAAGAAGCTATCAGAAAAGGACCTGCAGTATTGCTTCCAACAGTGGAAAATTCACATGGAGCTGTGTAGGGATTGGTGAGGGGAGAAATTTGAAGGTGATAACATTTCCATTGTGTGATTAGTTGAATAACAGATTTTAGAGCATCAGCCTGGTTATCTTATAGCTGCTCCATGTAGGTAGGGCTTCTTTTGGGCATGTATCTGTGGTGTAAATAGCCATGTCATCTGCAAATATTAACACTTTTGTCCAGAAACAGGCTTTTATTGGTGCTGCCATCTATGCAAGATATTCCCAACTATAGTCATCAGTTTTGATTTTATATCAGAGGCAAGTCTACCTTGACCTTGTATACTGTGGCACTTTGTCATTACAAGTTCCACTTGATCTTAGGGTCCAAGGGTTTAAGGATTTGTTAGCTCTTGTCCAAAATTTCAGTTGTGAGATATGAACTTCAGGCTTGTATGTATTGGACTAAGTGATTCCTAGAACTTCCTCCTGAAGAGATTTTAATGGTTGCACATTCTGCATTACCTTTCATATCACGAAAAAAAAATGTTTATACCCCTACTTAACATAAGCCAATGGTAAAAGTTTAAGTGTAGTCGATTTCAAAAACCTACCATAACCTTTTTAAGTTTTTGGCTGTAAAATTACTAGTGTGATGCCATGCAGTGTGGTAGATGTTTACCAACATGTAAGGAAAGCTTACTCTTGTGCCCTGAATAAAGAAGTAACACATTTCTCTGAAATGTTTGTGAACATTTACTAAAGTACACAGCATCACACCCAAGAAGAAGCAGTCTTCATACTCATTGTCATGAGAACAAAAAATCTTTCTTACCTCTTTTGGGAATTGCCTTCTTTTTCATTTCTTCACCTATGCCTTCACAATCTTCCAAGAAATTTCTGTATTGTTCTTATGGTGTTTGTATATGTAGCTGATAATTTAATATTAGCATACAGGAGAGAAAGTTGTGTTCCATTTTGTTCACCCGTCGCTGTTATATTTTCAAAAGTCATTAGAAAAGCTTTAAAGGCACTAAGACCAGGGCTAGAAATGGGGATAGATGCGGGTAGATGCCAACTACTTAGCTTCAGAGCAGCCATTTTTGAGGAAATTATTTCCAGTGGCTTAAGATGTAACCATTGTTCCCAGCGACAATACATCATCATCAGTAATCTGTCAAGACGACAGGTCCACAGTCTCTTCCAAAACAATTCCTCCACTTAATGCGATCTAGAGCTTTCTCCTTCAAATGACAGTATCCTCTTCTGTCCCCAAGGTCATCCAGCATCTTCTTACGTCTTCTTCCTCGTCTTCTTGTCACTTCTATCCGCCCATGTATCTTTCCTTCGATAGCTTCTTTTAGAAGGCAGTTTCTGCGTAAAACATGACCAATCCAATTAGCCTTCCGTTTTCTTATTTCATGTAGGATATTACTCTGCTCACTGACTCTAATTAACACTTCTTCATTTCTCACATAATCGGTCCAACTGATCTTCTCCATCCTTCTCCAACACCACATTTCGAAACTTTCCAGATGTTTCTCATTTACTGCCCTAAGTGTCCATGTTTCAGCCCCATACAGAGCTATGCTCCAAATGTAGCATTTCACTAGTTTCTTAGGAACAAATTTGTGAGCCTACAGTGTTTTTGTTTTAATATATGTTGGTCATTCTCCTAGGCTTTTCTATTGATCTGGTGTGTCAGCCTAGTTCTAAACAGGAGGATCTACCTAGTTCTGAAAAGCCAGTTCCACCCCTGGTTGTTAGTAGAGGGTATCCTTGTTTTACTTGTATACCATTTGTATGTCAGGAATATATCACAAATGTTTACCAGTGTAAACTTAGGTATGTCTTTGCAGTATGGTGACCAGTCATGTCTCTTACTCACATGGTGTTTTGATCATTGTCAGCAGATGTTTCTAACTGTGCTATTAGAAATGAAAAAAAAAAATATTTTGGCCTTAGGATGGATTAAATTTATTTCACATCTGTTAGCCATGACATCTCACAGCCCTAATGGCTGACCAGCCCCGGGATCAAACGCCGGCAACCACGATGGGAAGCCAGCGACTAACCGCTTGAAGTATGGTGCGGCGTAGATACTATCTCTCTAAGATCCATTTTAATATTGTCCACCCACCTTCGCCTAGGCCTACCCAGTGGTCTCTTTCCTTCTGGCTTTCCTACCAATATCCTATATGCATTCCTCCTCATATACGAATAAACCTGTACCTGATTCATGATTTTCATTCCCCTTTCCATAGAAAAATGTATATTCGCCTGCTGGTGTGATGCCACCTCCGTCCCATCTGACCTCATGTACTCCCGCTAAATCTAACTTATATTTTAAGATTTCTTCTGCCACTGCCCTGAACAAACTTGCCCTATACATACTTCTAACATTCCATGTACTGAATCTCATGTTCATGCATATTGAAGAACTACATGTATAAATGTAGTATATGGAAATTATTGTCTGGGTCTAATTTTGTTTTTGTTTGGTTACATAGAGTTGTAAGAGGTGATCATGGAAATATCTGAACATAAGAATGATGTAGTAGCCAAGGAATGAAAGATATTGCGTAATGAGGAACTTCATGATCTTTATGGGAACCCTAGCATTCTTAATGTAGTGAAATATAGGAAAGTATGATGGGCTTGGTATGTGGCTAGGGTGGGTAACCACAGGATGTATATTGAATTTTGGTGTGGAAGCCTGTTGTAAAATTTCCGGAGGACTGAGAAGGAACTGGAAGGATAACACCAAGATGGATTTTAGGGAGGTGGATTTTGAGGATCACAGGTGGATGGAAGGACTGGATTGTGTCCAGTGGTTGGCTTTGGTATTACTGGTGATGAATGTTAAGGTTCTCTGTTGTTATAAGTGGATCTTGCTTCTGGCAAGTTTTTTGGTTTAACCGTTTGATACCCTCACTTTTTTTAATCACAGGAACAAATTTACCTTTTTACCTCACCTTTATATGTCATATGTAATTGTTGGACATAAGGGTAAACACTGAGCAGGTTGACACAATGGTAACACACTAGACTTGCATTTGGGAGGTGCTTGGTTCATATTCCAGCTGGTACAATGGCTATTTGGAGTAAGATTTTTATGATGTATCTCAGTCTCTCCAGGGGAATTATGGATTAGACCATGTCTGCTCTCTTCCAAAGTCCTTTCCAGTTCATCGTTCATCTGTGCTGACATTTGATACTACATTTTATACCAAAATTAATGGCCGTGGGGGTTTGTTACACTGACCATGCGACATCCTCTATACTCTGAAGTTGGCACTAACTTCCCTGACAAGCGGCGGTCGCTCGGTCAGTATAGTTTGCTTGCGGACTAAAGCCACGGAGTTTTTTTGTGTGTGTGTTTATAGTCTAGCTACTGATGTATAAAATAACCCACAAGAAAAAAAAGTGAACGTTAATGACAGTTTATAACAGCTGCAGAATTTTGTAGCATCAAATTTTGAGACCAGTATGAATTGTGAATTAAGAATGGCATGGTGTGAGTGGTGACACACAGCTTTGAAGTACTGTCCCAGAATTTTCCTGGAGGAAATGATGGCAGTAATGGTTAACTTGGGTCAAGGTAGCTGGTTTCTAGACTGGTATTGAACCTAGAACTTCTCAGATGTGAAGTAGGAGCCATGATGTACAGTTCTTCAAATGAATAAATGTTTAAGTATATGTGCATATAGTTGAAAATTACTTTATTCATAAATTCTAAAAATGTATAAAATATTCCCAGGGATATGGGAACTTAGTTTAACCTTAATGCTATTTTATGAAACCCTGAGATGGAACTATTGTCTGCCAGTGTTTTAACACTTGTGTTGTTATGGCAGAAGTAAAACTTGTGTTTAGCATACCGTTCTTAAATGTAAGCAAAATGCAAGGTTACAACAGTAGACTACAGGACGAAATGCGTTCTTCTGAGGGTTTTAACATGCTTGGAGCCCAAACTTATGGTTCATAAAACTTTAATGAGTCATGATTCATGAATCAGTAATTTTTTTAATGATTTTGTCAATACCATGAAGATAACATAAAAATATTAGGAATGTATTTATTCTTTTTAGTTTTGTTTGGTTGTAGGCCTGTCTAGGTTGCCAATAATTTCCAATTAACAGGTTTATTAGAAGGTATTCGAGTTATGATTTCACTTGTTCACACCAAGATGATCATTAAAGGTTTATTGCATAACCGTTTATAGGATGGATTAATCGCACCATGGGTTACAGGCAATCTGTAAAGTGTTTGCCTTCTTAGTGACACCCTATCCTCGAGAAATACCCTAGCTCCTGTAGTTAGCCTTGAAGGTAAATGTTGGGTTGACTATGAGTTAATATTACATGAATGTTGGAAACAATTGTCCATCTCAGTGGAATACTTCATAAATCCCTCCCATCAATAATTCCAACTTTGTAGCCCCTAAAATTGTCAAGATCATAACCTAAATAATACCTGAATGGTTGAACTGATCGTTATCAATATTGATATGTATATTGTACCATCTGAGGCTGCCTTAGTGTTCTACAGTACAAATCACTCCTATCAGCTATACCAACACTGCAGCATCTCTCGCAAAGCCTCTCATGTCTTACAGTCATCCTCACCTTCCCGTGATGCACTCTGTTCTCGCTGACAAGGCTCTGGCAGCAATCTTACCACTTTGAATGATTTTAATATATTCAGGTTCTATAAAACCTGAGTTTATATTATTATTTTATTGACTTGCTTATGCATACATAATATAGTTATTATTCCCAGCTTGTTTCAGATACTCATTTTACAGTAAAAGGAAAGTAGGCAATTAGTTCTTCCCAGAACTTCTTCTTTTAATGGGCACTGAACACTTCTCACAAAATAGAAATCAGGTATAGTCAAGGGCATGAGGTCTGGTGATTTTGGTGGCAATTCAAGAAGACTTTGTTATCTGATCCAATTGTTATATGAGTTATGAGTACAGAGTTGAAATTATAGAGCTATAAAGTTCATCCACTGTTACTTGATTTATGGCCCACTCTGTACTCAAATTTCTACCAGTTTGACATTTTCAATGTGTAGTGTTATCCAGGAGTGCTGTATGAGCTGGACAGAATTCATGTAAAACACAATAATGCCTGTATGTGAATTGCAACTTGACTTGAATATTATATGTGACATATAATCCTTTTGCATTAAAGTTTTATGAAGAATAACATGTGAATGAACTCAGTCATATTGCTGATCTAAAGAATGTATTTTTTTTACCATAAATATCTCAACTCTATAATGAAGAGTAATAATTAAAAATTTGAATGTTATAAAATGTGAAAATGCTTTTGCACAATATTATTGCAGTAAACGCACAGTTATCCAATATCCATGCATCTGTAATTTTAACGTAACTGACAGAATTTTGAAAATGAAATTGCCGTGTTATTGAAAATTTATAATGTGCATATGTTTACCAATCATATGATTGTTCTTCCTGCCAGCGCTAGCAGTGCTACCCTTCATCCCATCTCATGCAAGTGCCATTACAGTAGAGGCTAGTTGAGTTTGTGATTGCATTGGAGTATATGTATCCAAAATCTTTATTCGTCAGTCTGCTGTCACCTAGGAAGACACTCTTACAAGAACTAAAACTGAAGATATGCTGTTTTGATCTTATACTGGGTTTCTATAAAAGCTTTTCTCACATAGCTGGTAGATTCATGTAACTGGGATCCCATTCCCCTTACATGCTCTGTAATGTGGAGTTTGCTGTATTTAATGTGAAGAATGTTGGAGATTATGTGATCGTTTACTCTTACAAAGTAAAGTAGCTAGAACAGCAACAACAATAATAATGAGTGCAAGTAGAACTCCCAATATTACCACTGCAATCTCAGCTTCAGAGAGCCCTTCATTATCTGAAACAGACCATATTCATAACATTTAAAGTTTTTATGCCTTTAAAAACCACTTTGCTTTCATATGTGTAAGGGCTGACTTAGATCACACTACAGAGTATTGGGAAGGAATATGGAATTGGGACAGATGGTTGGATTTTGAAGTTGTCAGTTGTTTTATGGGATGCATGTTTCTTTTATAAACTATCTTATTTCCAGTGCACAAAGGTATGCACAAAAAATGTTTGATGTTGATGATGATACAAGGATTATGAATGCAAAAATGATGAGTGAACTTAAAAACACAATAGGGATAAAGTTAAAGAGCTTGAATCTGGCTTCCTAGTAATATTCAGAGAACTTGAAAGCTGCTAGAGAAGTGTTTTTGTGTTTACAATTTGTTTTAATGTTTAGACTGCGAAATGGATGGACACTTTTTTCTAATTCCTGATTTTGTGCAGGAAAGGAGTGATAGAAGACTGTGTTGTGAGATTACTTCAGCATACGACTCTTCATTGAATAAAATGGTTATAGGTGTTTTTTTAATGCTTGTGTATTACCTTGAATAGCATACAGTAAGCATTCTGACATCCCAGTGTTCTTCTTTAAGCAACCAGTTTCAATTAAGTTTTGCAAAAAAAGAATCAGATCTGAAACTTATTGTGACTTGCTGCCTGAAAGCCGGACTATAAGACGTCCATCACTGGTCAATGGCTAGCAATTCCTATGCAGCATATTCAGCAAGAGACCAGTAGATTTCGTATCTCACGAGAGCTAAGGACAGATGAGCTCCAAATAGAGCAGAAGTTACTTCACCAAGATTAGCAGTTCAAGAGTGTTGTAACATTGAAGAGGAAACATCCGAAGTGTGAATAATTGTATTTTTGAGTGTAAAGAGTTATCGTCCAAATCCGAGACCCACATAAATTTTCTTGTCGCTTTGCATAGGAAACACGCGACAATATATATGGTGAAAGTATGTTGCTGTTATTGTAAAGTTAATTACATTAGAGAAAGCATTTGTTTGAAATATTTCTCAGTTTTATCCTTAGAAGGAAGTTGTACAAAGCAATATTTAAAGATCAGTATTATAATTATTCATGTATTAGTGAACTTTTACACTTTAACCTTCACTATTATCTAGTTTACAACTTGCCCATATACTAATACTAATATAAAAACACATACTGAGTTTACAGTCAGCGTTGATTTGTACAGTAAGGACATACCAGCATTGGCATCAATATGCTGGGTGACATAATTGCCCTTTGCATCTGCGGCTTTGATGTCAACAGTGGGAGCACAGCAGGATGCACTGTATGATATTGGAACAGCTGCTTTAGTGCCTGCGATAAAGCTGGTTAGGAATTCAATACCTCTTGGGTTAGATGTTACACTGATGAGTCCTGGAATTAAACCAAGCATGTGAAAGATCTTGTGACAAATTTTTACTGAAAAATATGCCAGTTTTTATAAATTATGCCAGGTATTGTATGATTCTTGGGGTATTTGACAATATTGTTTCAATGTACAGCTTATACAGTGAAGTAAATGAGAAGCTTGATCATGAGTGATTTGTTGGTAGGGATTTTAACTGATGAAATTGTAGCGTATTGCAAGCCCCTCTTCCAGCATTCACTAAGAATTGTGAGAAAGCACAAAAGTCTCATTCAAAGCAACCAGTAACATGGCCAGAATTAGAACTGGGTACCACTGAAATGCTCATTAAAGTCTAAATTATTCCAGTTACACTGATTTGCACTGTAGGAAGATGTTAAAAATGTAAGAGTCACCATCGTCATAATCACCTTCACCACAGCCACCACAACTGGATTGTAATGTTGACAGTGATATGAATTCTTTGATATGGTTCATATTCTGCAGTTAGAATGTGTGCACTTATTAACAGTAGAGGTATACCAATTTACTGGTATATTTTCTGTTTCTGGGTGCCCAGTGTTGGAAAATTATGAATACCTTTGAAACAAGACTGATTTTTTAGCCCCAGCATTTTTTTTGGGATCATTTAGAATTCCTTTTCCAAGGAAATAGATAGGTTTTTGGGAGAGGATTTTTTCAGATAACTGTGTTGTACCATGTATTCCAGAGTAACAGTAGCATGAAGAGAAACGTTCTCTGTGCAGGGCAGGTGTTTGTGAGATATAATATTAGACGTGAACATGACAAGTTATATTCAGTTTTTAATTATGCATAAATAGCAGATAGTGAATATTTTATCTGTAATGATGTGGAAGAGAAAATCCTCAGTCTGTGGTGTATATCCTGTAGCAAGATACTGTACCCTCAAAGATTAAAATTTCAGTTCTTATACAGAATGGAAAACGAGGAGGTTATGCACTCTGTGGTGCAGACTAATCAGTTTGGCTTTAAGCATGTCACTTGTTCAGTGAAAGGAGACATGGATCTGTAGACTTCACAACATTCCATTTTTTTGGTTTTTATGAGCAAGTTTCTTAGTTGAAATAAAAACGTTCAGATATGACACTGCAGACTGAATAAAGTATGCCTACCTGAACGACTGTCTTGGACAGTGGCCTCAATATTCCATGCAGAAGTTGAACATCTCTCTTGAGGCACATTCTTACAATTGTTCTTCACTGAATAGTTGATGGTTGGACGATCCGAATCAGAGACCTGTAAAATGATATATATAAAATTAAGCTTTCACAGCGGTGAAAATTTGAGTTGTCATTTTGATTTTGGCACCATGTGGCCTGGTAGGTGTTTCCTAGTGTGTCAGAGGAACTTGCTGCCAGAAAATGAATTTACAGTATATGTTTCTTGAAGTGATACATTGAATCTTTGAAATTAGTAATATAACATGGTGTATGGTTTTTAAACTATTTTATCCATGTAGTTCGTATAGAGAGACTATATTTTGTGTCTGCAGGAGTCACTGGCCTGTTCTTTCATCAGTTATTTAACTGCTGTTTCTACATTGCTATCAGTTTTGTAGTGGATTGCCAGATGTTTTCAGTGCTGAAGCAACATTTTGGATGATAATGATGGTATGGAAAAAGCAGTAAAATTAAGTTTTAAGAAACAGGGCACTAACTTCTATGAACAGGGAATAGGAAAAGTATGTTGTCACATTTTCTGTGTGCACTATATAAAAGAATCAATTATAAGTCATGTGATGCTGTCTTGGCCATATTAAATATTTTGTGAATTGCTGGAAGAAGTTGTGGCAGTTCAGCATTAGCAAAGTGAAAGTAACCTTTGTACTTACTTGTGGTACCCCTATAAACAAGTAAACAGCACGATTGACAGTTGGATATAATCTCCTATATGGACGAACCAAAAACTCAATTGTTGCAGTTGTACCCGGTTGTATATTCCTGTAGATCAGTCCTGTCACCATGACTTGTATGGATTTTCCTGGAGGTACAGCACCCCTAGATGCACAATGAATTAATGCTCTTATCTTATGAATTAAAGTACTTTGAAGAAAGAGAAGGCTTGCCTTTGGTTATTAAATGAAATGTAACATCTTTTATGGGTTGATTGATCCCTGAGAATACTGCAGTATCTGAAAAGGATTCATAGAATTTTTACGATTCTGAACAATCGTATTTCCTTGGCACTTCTTAATTTTCTGTTATCATCATTGCAGGCATAACAGTAATTTTAATGTGTGATGCAGAAGGGGGGGGGGAAAGTAAAGGTATCCCTGTAACAGGCCGTGAAGGCCCATAGGGTTGTCAGACGTTGAGGGCCCCACATTACCTTGACATTCGGCTCAAAGTTGGTGGTAAGGTTGTCAGCATTAATGCCAATCAGTATAGATAGGGTCTTAGACATTTGAGGAGGTAGTTGGTTTGGATAATTGGAAAGTAGCACCATGGGAGTTGTGCACACTGTTTCTGTATGATCACCACAAATCATGGTGAAATTCATTTACTTTTTGGTATACTATGACATATTTATTATTGATTATTTGTCACTGAGAAAATACTATTACTCTCTTGACAACAGTGTTGCAACACACGAAAGGATAATACAGACTCATGCATATATGAGAGATTGCAAGTTAAAGAGCATGGGTAGTGCACAGGCACATTTTGAAACAGGCCGTATTAATTCTGTTTTCCATCAGAGATAGCAAATATGCTCTTATGTAGAGAGACAGGAACACACATTATGTGTGAAGCATCTTTGAAGGTGCATCAGCATCAAATAGTGATGTTCTTTGTCATATTATCTTAGAAAGTTAAGTTATATTTTCACTATATTGTCATGTGTTAGTGACTAGATACAGGGTTTGGATTGATAATTGGATTTGTTTAATGCTTAAAACTGCAAATTATTATAACAGTGCAGCACATGCACAATCTTCTGTTTGTTATTCTGTCATTATTAGTTGCTGCTAACAATAGAGATTTCTCATGGCAGGTCATGAACTTCTGCTGCTCACTTGCAGATCATGACTGGTTCATCAGTTAGTTGGTTGGTTGGGTTAATTGCTGTTAGCCCTGCTAGTACAGTCATTCTTCGTTCCAAGTCCATGGGCCTCATGACTGGGAGTTATGCAACTCTCCAGTGAGAGTCAGATTTACTGACTGGCGGTTTACTGCCTGTCCATTTTGGCACCAGGCCCCATGAAGCTCATGAACAGAGTTTTCATTTTTGTAAACTGAACCATTGCAGTGATAGCCTTTATGTAATATCTTCTCTGATGAGAGGATGGGATTTTCTCTTATAAATAGGCTTTGCCTTTGTCAAGTGGGAAATCTTCTTCTTACCAAGAGGCATTCAGTTCAATAAAAATGAAAATTTGGAATGAAGAACCTCTCATGGAGTTTTGATGGGTCTCTGAGCAGAGCCACATCTATGTGTAATTCTTGCAGCTGTGTACTGAGTTCACAGCACAGCCTTCAAGTGCCATTTGCATTAAGCACTATGACTTTGAGTGGCTTACTCTCCACTTGTCCTTGTTCTGTAGCCTTTGCACAGACCACAACAGTAGAGGACTGTTCCCTCTGTTGTGTATCAGTTGCCATGGAAATATGTTTACTGTGCTTCTGCATGGCATTGACTGGTAAGTAGAGCAAAGGTATCTCTGTAACAGACCGTAAAGGCTGTAACCGTAACCGTAACTGTAACAGGCCAATAGGGTTTTGAGATGTTGAGGTTCCCACATATTCTAGACAATCGGCTCATAGATGGCAGTAAGGTTGTTAGCCTTATGTGGTCGTCGCCCTTTACTCCTAAGAATATTCCTGGTACTCATTTCTGTTAGAGGCTGAGTCGACCCCAGGGCCATAGTGGGGCTGGAAGGATTAGGTAAATTGAAAAAAATCCACCTGATTAGGATTTGATCCCATGACCTTCTGGGTTGTAGCATAGTGCCTCAACCAACTACATTACCGCTTGCACCTGGAATTGACTTGTAGCTCAAATTAATTATATTTCTGATATTACCTTCTGTTATCAAACTTACTGGTCGCAAGTAAAATTTGATACTCACATTACGGGCCTGATGAAGAGTTGTGGTGGGATATATGGGTAATCTTTGACTTGGTATGTGAAGGTCAAGAGTGCAAGTTCAGAATGATGATTGGTGACATTGAAAACCAAGTTCACTCTATCCCCAGGCTGAACTTCAAGGGTTGACTGGGCTAGCACATCCACAGTATAGGGAACTGCATAACTTTGTGGTTGGTGTTCAACTTCTACCAGACGTTCAACAACTTCACCTGTAACATACATCATTTAAACACTGGTTGCAGTCTCATGACTGAGCATTGTTATATAGTGGTTATTACTAGTGCTTCAAGTCTTAAATATACCATGTCTGAATCTCAGCCAGGAGACCAGCTTTCTTGACGAGCTTTTCATGGATATCTCCAGTCTCTCCAGGTGAATGTTTAGACAGATCTTTAAGCCTTTTTGTGCTATGAATGAGGAATTTCACTTGAAACATCTACCATATGCTCTGAGAAACTGCAGTATTTAGTTTCATGTGTGGAAATATATTCTCTGGACATCTCTTGCTGTACAGAGTGTTTGTCTTAATGTCAGTACAACTGGAGCTTATTCTAAGACAGGAGTGTCATGTAATGGAGATATGATTCTCAGTGGCTATGCAGCTATGGGCATGTGAAGTTCAAAAATTGTAAACACATAGCTAAACTGTTTCCATGAACAAATTCTTAGATTGTGCAGTTCAGGTTACAATAAATGTTCAAAGTGGCCACCTTCAATTTGCATACACATTCTGTCTTGTTTTCCTGTTGAATGTGTAACTTCACCATTTACATGCCTTGCAACATCTAATGTGTGACGAAGTAGTTCTAATTCGGTTTGATGTTCTCAGAGCAGACTATTAATAGTATCATCTACTACATGGCGTTACAACCCAGAAAATCATATTCTTTAAGCTAATTTATCTGTTGCACCTGCTTTATGTTCATACACATTCAGTAAGAATCTATTTTTCTTTCAGAATGTGAATCTGACATGAAGGTGGTTTCTTTGAACATCTGTTGTAAACTGAACTGCACAGTATGTGAATTTGTTTGTGAAAACAGGTTAGCTATATGCAAATCATGCTTTAACTTTGAATATCCATAGCTCCACAAATGTTGAGAATTAAAGTTATATGTATATACAGTGTGTCCAGGATCTGTTAGGACTCATTTTTTTTAAATTTTGCTCTGCAATGCCATCTGTTGGTGAATTGTGGCATTAAGATTCTTGAAGTTTCAGCTGTGGCTGTCTATAATTTCAAAGCGCAAGTATCGCTTAATCTTGTGTTCTGACCTTGAATGTAACAGTACTGTTCTGACGATCATTGGAAAATTTTGTTTGAAGTTACGCAAAACAGCCGGAGAAGCATATGAAACAATTAAAAGTGTGTACATTAGTGATTGTTTGAGTTCGACTTTCTTTGCCAGCTCTGAGGCAACCAGCTCTTTGCCCAATAGATTTAGATGTTGTCCATGCCTAGTAAAATGTTGTCTTTGTAGATCAATTTCCATTAGTTTCACATTTGAATTCAGTTTGCTTATTTTCTTGGCTTGCCTATTGAATTTCAGTACCTCTTTATTTACACAGGAAATAGTTGTAAGATCATATCTACACGGTGTGTGGATTAGAATGATATTTTTCCTTTTATGCTCTTCCATAAACCTCATTAAGCACTTAAGTGCCTCATTTGTATTATTTTTACTAATATCATTTGCCCTGTCCCACAAGATCAACATATCCTTATTATTTAATGAAGCAACTTCATCTATAGCCGTTGTCAGAATATCACTCATCAAGGCACCTAGTTTGGTAATTCCCATAATATCGTATCTATGATCCAAAATCATGCGAAGTTCAGCTGCACTTTTTTTCACGTGGCTATCGCCAGTTATCCATATTTTATGTTTGTATTTTCTCTGACTTTCTTCATATCTAATCTTCTCTTTTGTCAAGGTATGATTCATTATATTTCTTGCTTCTAATTCCTTCATTCTCATATTAGTCTGTTCTTCATCATCTTTGAGGTTATGTTTCGAATCAGGTTTATTCACGTTTGTGGGTATTATTTGTATTAAATTTCTATTAAAAACATCCAGATTTCTTTTCTTTTTGTCTATTACTAATTCCCAGTGTTCTTCCATTAATAAAGTTTTAACTTGTTCACAATAATTATTATTTTGTTCCAGCTTACTCGGATTATTTAGTGTCACGTTATCACTTAACTCGGCTTGAAGCACTTTTACAATTTCTTTATAAGATAATATTTCCTCCTTTGCTTTTTGTAGTTCACTGTTCAATTTCGTGCAATTTTGACAGTTTGTTTCTAGTTTATCATTTACAGTTTCAACATAATCAGAGCAGTTCACACTTCACATCTTGTTAGTCACCATGATGGCACAATATTCTTTTGAAAATGGGATCAACCATAGTAATGCAACAAATAAACTTCAAGTATTGTGAAATGTGAAGATTCTTGGTGATCTACATCTGTTTGTAGGATTGGAGATTCTCACAGCGATAGTTCATCGTAGACAAACAATGGAATAAAAGAAAGCTTTTTATCTTTTAGCTCTGAAGCCCCTGCAGTCTCCTGCCCAAGGAATACCAAGGGTACTGTGACCAGAGCAGGAAACTGAGCATTCCATTTTGATTAATATTGATGTCTACAATGCATGAAGCCTTGCCTCCCCCCCTCTGTATATGCCAAATTGTGGCATCTTTAGCTACATAAATTGTAGGTGTCACTTAAAAGAATATTTTAGAGCTAGAAATTGTTCAGCATCAGTGGCTTAGCTGAATGCCAAACAGTTCCTCTCTGGCTGTACTTTTTTTGTGATATGTATGCCTACATTATATATAGAACACTGGGAAAAATAAGGAAACAGTACTTCAGTCCAACTGTGGATTGCCCGCTGCTGTTGTGGACTGCCTCTTGTCCAAGAATACTTACCATCACGTGTACTTGCAGTCAGCATCAGGTATAACGGCTCACTAGATAGCTTGTTTTCTGGTATGTTGAATGCAGGAAGGAGGTCAGCTCCTGGATTATACTGTAAGTGGCCCAGTTTATTGCCTTCTTTATTCACCAGGCTCACATTTTGGATAGTTGCAATGTTCTCAGGGACACTTAGTTGAAACTGTATATTAGGATTGACAGAGCCTGAAAATGACAGCAAATGTGACAATTTTATATATATAATTACCATTGCTATTCTCTTGGACAGTGGCCAGGTTGAAGCTGTATAGTAGGATTGATAGGTCCGGAAAACTGCAGTGGCCATAAGAATTTTATGCATAAGATTGGTGTGATTTTATATCAGTAATTTTGTATTTTAGAATCGTGTTGCAACTCTTTAAGTAATCGTCTGTGTGAATAAACAGTTGATGCATTATTGACGGACTGTGGATACATAGACATTTATATCAGCGTTACATGAGACATTGTCCATTTTTGGAAGTACAATAAACCCCTCTCATAATGGACCCAGATATAACGAACAGAACCTGCCTGTGTGCAGTTGCGCATTTTTAGACATTGAGGCACTAAGAAGATTTTGTAGTTAGAAAACTATTTAAAATTGAAAAGAACCTCAATATATAAACCTTTATGTATTCAAGTTGTGTTTTCTGTGAGACGTTGAGGGTCCCACATTATCTAGACAGTCTGCTGAAAGATGGCGGTAAGATTGACAGCCTTACATGCCGGCCGCACTTTACTCTCCAGGAGAATTATTTAANAACCCCCCCCCCCCAGTTTCCCCATGTGAATGAATGAATTTCGATGAAAAAAAAAAAATGTTTCTGAAAGCCCCACATTGAATGCAATCCTGTAAGCAGCATTTGCGAGGTGCACCCTTGCCCCCCTCCCCTACCCCGAACTAGTGCCATCAAGATGGGGAGCCTGGATAGAAACAGTCAATTTCTACAGTGAACAATTTGAAACTGTGAAATCAGTTGTAGCTAAGTTCCCACCTGAGTCTGCTGTTTCGTTGCGTGTATCCCAGTTGGCACTCAGGGATCCAAAAGGGGCCTACTTAATTGCCTACTTACAAAGCAATTTCGGCTGGCTTCTGGAAGGTATGAAACGTTTAGAATCTCAGGGACTTCCTCTGCAAGAATCTATGGATCTAATGAGAAATACAAGTGGAAAGGGGAGGTTGGTGAACGTGTCCACCCAGTTACAGGCGGTGTTACAAAGAAACCCTGTATTTTCGACATTTACCAATGTCTGTCGGGTACTTAATTGAGATGATGTAATGATCCTGTTTCACAAGAATTCATTTTTGCTGCAAGGAGGCAAATTGATTTGATTAAACTTGTAATTTTTGTAGTTGCCCGTTGTGTGTGTGTGTGTGTGTGGGGGGGGGGGGTTTGGGATTCTGTAAGCCATTTGGGATTAACTTGGATTAGGGTCACCGAGGTTCCACTGTTTTACATTTTTTCTTGAATTAATAGCAATATTGTCGGTTGAGAGCAAGAATATTTATTCAACAAATTGTGTATTTTATTGTAATTTTGTTTTGGTCCGTGATGGGGCTCCTAAGCTTTTTAAATTATCCCTCGCAGAGTAAAGATTGTTCATATAGCTTTTTAAGAATTTAGGAGTTGGAATATATTGTTAGTAAACTGTGAAATAGGACTGGAATTTTTCATATTTATTAATTAAAGGGGAGATCGATCAGTAATTGAGAATTACAGACCGATCAGTTTAACGTCAGTGGTTTGCAAACAAATGGAGCATGTTATAGCAGGGTATCTAAGACAAATTTTGGAAAAGAGTGAATGGCTGTACGAGGGCCAACATGGCTTTAGACCAGGGTACTCGTGTGAAGGTCAGTTAGTCAGTCTCTCAGGATATTGCTGATTCCCTGGACGAGGGCGTCAGGACAGACGCGATAATAATAGATTTTTCAAAGACTTTCGATTTGGTCCCACATGATAGGTTACTTACAAAAATAGCTGAAACCGGAGTTGACTTCAGGGTAGTTGTGTGGCTACAGGAATTTCTTTTAGGACGCTCACAGAGTCAGAGTAGACGGGCACCTATCTGAAGAAGTCAAGAGTGCGTCGGGAGTGCCGCAAGGGAGCGTTTTAGGACCGCTACTATTCCTGGTTTATGTCAGCGATATTTGGAGGGACAGTGACTTAAATATGCGCTTATTGGCAGATGATTGCCCTACCCGAGTAGGGAAGGTCATAGTTGGTAAGTTAGGAGTAGGAAACAAAGAACAGATGTTGGCAAATGTTCCTTTGTAAATAGGACCGTAAAAGATTGGAACAGTGTACCTGCAGGCATACTAGCGTTTTCCCCCTGTAAATTAAACACTTTTAAGGCCCGTCCACATTACTCGTGCTCATGCTCGTGTGACTCGCTATGCTCGCGAGTAATGTGGACGATATGACAAGTCACGAGACAAGCAAATTTTAAATTTTTAATTTAAAAACTCTAGCCAATAAATTAAAATACGACTACAGCGTATACACACTACGAGTAAATATACGGATCCTCACGCGCCGAAGCCTGGCGAGCAACTGAAGTAGTGTGGACGAAGATTTACGGGCACAAGTAAAAGCCAGACGAGTCTCCCGACTAGCACGAGCACGAGTAATGTAGACTCGCCTTTAGAAAGAGGGTTAGGAAAGCTGTTAGAAGTAAAGAGGCCTTAGGCGGAGTCTATATGACAAATGAAGTAATGTGAAGTGTCCTTGTTCGAGTGCAGTGAAATGATCACAAGCACGTGCCATTTTATGACTTCATATATTTAGATTTGCACTATGTGTACCTTGCTTACTGTATGTACTTTGTTTTGTATTGTTCCCTTTACGTTATAGTCTTTCCTTGTCTGTATCAGTGTAAGATCAACTGCCACTGGGTGAATACCCAATTGCAGTAAAATAATAATAATAATAATAATAATAATAATACAACTATTTCCATTGATTGACGCATGAATTGTGTTTGTGTCGATGTCTGGACCCGTGATGGCCACGTCAGTGTTGCGTTTCTCGTGACTAAAGGAGACCGAAGTCCTCTCCTTGAAATCACGGCCCCTTATAACTTTCGTACGAGTAATCTCACTGTTTATATCGCGCTAACAAAGTGTAGTGTGATCTTGGTGCTGACATTCGTGTTCTCCTTGATTGGTGAGTTACAGTTTCACGCTGACTATAGTTGTCAGATTGATGGATTTATCCCATCAGACTCAAGTTTAAAGTTTTTTTTTTTCTGGGGGTGGATCCGTTTTTCAGAACGATACAGGTAAGCCTATAGAGAAAACATAAAAACGGCAACTTTTTTATTCTTCATCTTCTCTTCCTTCTCGTGTTTCCTTTTTCTCTTTAATTTTATCTTAGGGTTTTCTTTCGTTCCTTTCCAGTTTTTATGTGCCCTGCGTGCGCGATTATGCAGTCGATGTCAGACGGTCTTAACTAAACTGATATCTTCTTTACAACAATTTACTCGTATTTCTTAGTTCATGTAATATCGCTTTCTCAGCTATCGATTGTACGACCCCCAAAGGAAGACGATTTGCAAATGAATTGAGAAGAATGTGAAAGGGTTGTGGACTATTTTAAAGTGTTTTCCGGGGTGGGGAGGAGGAAAGTCACGAATAGACTTCGGGTAGGTGGCCTCCGCGCCGAAAATCGAAACCGATTGCTCTCGAATACAAGACATAGTGCTGTCAACTCAGTCATGGCGTCCGGTGACGATGTAGACCTCTCAATAAACAGCTCGCATTTAAAACAGAAACTTAACTTAGAAAACTTAGGAGTAAACTTTTTAAACATAGGCTACATACTCGCATTCTAGTGGTTAACAAGTCTGTTTCATATGCGGGATGTCCCTGGTTTGATTCTCGGGCCGGCTAGATTAAAGGAATATTTAGCAGTGGTACATAACTGAAATGAGGAGGGGAGGTTAGGCTAAAGCTATACTAGTACAATATGAATTCAGCCGAGTTTGTGTTTTCGAAGTGAAACACGGTATATGAAACGTATGGCAAAATAAATGGAAGAACACTGTCTTCTAAGATGTAGTTCGGTGTAAGTCCAGCGACCTGTCGGAGGAACAAAATGCCTCCATCTTCAGGGTGGAAGAGTACGCCAAGCAAGAAATTGTGCTTCAGCCTACTTACTCAGCTCACGTTCGGCTTACTCTTCGACCCTGAATGTGGAGGAAATATGTTACTTCGAAATGTTGGTGGACACACCCGACCACACTGCGTTATCTACTAGAATATAGTAGTACTGTTCCTAGCCACCACCGCTAGAACCTCAAATCCAAATCGACTTGGAACAGCTTCAAGAGACGAACCGCAGGCAGAAGAAACAAGAAAGCAAGACTTTAAATTACAAATTACAAATTACGATGCATCGGTTATACGTGTACAAGAACCATACATACGCTATCAGAGGAATTGAAGGTGTGTGAAGACCTCTCAGTAGATGGACATACGTATTTAACTTCTGAAAATCGGAACTGATTAAAAACAAATTCATTGTAGACCACCTCTGTGGTCTAGTGGTCAGAGTTTCTGGCTACAGATCCAGAGGTCCCAGTTCGGTTCCCGGCGCCACCAGATTTTCTCAGAAGTAGTGGGTCTGGAACGGAGTCCAATCAGCCTCATGAGGATAATTGAGGAGCTAATTAAAGGAAATAGCGGCTCCGGTCTAGCAAACCGAAATTAACCGCCATGGGGATTCGTTGCTGTGACTACGTGAAACCTCTATCCACTAAGGTTGGCACTAACTTTGCCGATAAGCGGCGGTCGCTCGGTCGGTATAGTTCGCTTGCGGACTGAAACCACGGAGTTTGTTTTGTTTTTGTGGAGGAAGAAGAAACTCTGTTATAGTGTAATTAAATGGAGTAAACTATATACATTGATAGGTACTGGGATGCATGCCCCATTGCATTTAAGCGGAAGATAAAATCTTAAACCTTCGCTTTAGATATTTACTTGTGGCTTCTATGAACTGATGTGAATTAGAAATGTCTCATGCATCCTACAAATTTGGCTTAATATTAACCAGATGATCATGACTTCTGAATTACATTATCTCCAATTTATAAGGCCTTGTGTATTATTGGATGTGTTTTTCCACAGTATTTGGCTAAATATAGGTCGAACAAGGCTGAAGAAGTACACAATCTGTACCTAATTACATGCTAACATTCGTGCTTAAGTATTTAGTGCAGTAAGCTCCAATATTTTAAGCCTTCAGGTAAGCACAAAACATTTATGTTGTAGTGTAAAAGGCGTTTTCAGGCGTGAGGAACCTCCGTTTAAATACTGAGACGTCGAGAATAATAGCCTTCTGTAACCTTTCCGTGTTCTGAAAACCACGGCTGTTTATTAAATATGTTATATAGCTCCAAGTCGCTCGGTCGGTATAGCTCGCTTGCGGACTACAGGCCACGGAGTTTTTTATTTGTTTTTGCTTTCCGTTAAATATGAACCATACCAAGAAACTCTTCAAATAAGTATCATAGATTTTAAAGAGATAGCGTATATTTTAGGTCACGTACCAACGTTTCGTATGACAGCTTTTTTAATGGCAAGAGTTTTTTATATTGTTGGATGCGTTGGATACAACGCCCTGTAGTCCGTTGAAAGTCAGTCAACGTTTCGGAGGGACACGTTGCCTCCATCTTCAGGATCGAGGAATAAGCCAAGAAGGAAACCGGAATGAGGTAGGAAGTAAGCAGAACTCTGCCGAGGTTCGATTCACTGCAGAAAGAAGAGATTTTTTCTTTACAGCGTCCAGATCGGTTCTGAAGCCCACTCATCCTCCTGTCCAATGGGTGGGGGGGGGTTATTCCGCGAGGATAAAGCGGCCGGGACGTGAAGCAGACCACACACTTCCATCTTGTGCCGAGTTCAAGAATGGTGAGCTTTCCGTGTATTCCTGCTTACGTCTTCATGGCGTGGTGCTTAATTAATTAAGCATAGGGACAACTTTACCTTTTACACGGCGTTATATCCCAGAAAATAGAACTGGTTGTAATCACCGCCGTGAGAACCTCGTGTGCTGTTTAATGACCTATCAAGTATTTCGATTTGAGCTTCACGTTATGTTGGATTGATAACAGACGGGGCCTTGTATCTTCTAGAATGTACTCCAAATTTCATATTTCGTAAAAATGAGAGAAAAGTGGAAATAGGAACGAAGAAGTTGGAGAAACAGGAAATAAATACACAAATAAGTAAATAAATAGATAAATAAATAAGTAAATAGATAAATAAATAAAAAGTTTTCAACCATCACAAATTATGCCTACTCTATCCATAGAGGCCTCTACTTTCTGGAGTAATGTCAGACTTTACCTTCATCTTCTGAGCCATTAGTGTGCGCCGACGGAACTACAGTTGTACTGGCATTGAAGTGGAGGCTGCTGGTTCCCTGCACGATCACGTTGTAGTGAGTTTGCGCGTCTGCGCCTGCCGTTTTGAGCATCCATCTTCCTGGCTCCCCGACGCCAGTATCGAGCCGTATGCTAAGAATGTTGTCGTCTCGTACTAGCACCTTGTATCTTGAACTGGCGTTTTGTGTGAGATCCATGGCATTGCCTGTGAAACAAGTAGTGGACAATTGTCATATCCTTTAGGCGTGGTTGTCAAGTTATGTTTCGAGTGAATAAAACAAGTCTGCTTCATGTTAGCATTTGGTAAGTCTTTTCTTGCATATGGTAGCGAACACTGGCGTTAACCATGTTTGAACACAGATTTTTCCGTTCTCTGTGGTGTGGTTTTAAGCAAAAATCGGAAAGTAACAGATCACTTGGGAGAACTAGGCATAGATTGGAGCTTGATATTAAAACGAACTCTTGTGGGACAAGGATTCAGTTGGACGATGATGGGGTTAGCTTTTATCAGCACGGCATTGAATTTCGAGTTTTATAAAAGCGTTGACAAATGAACAACTGTAAACTTTTCCACGATAGTTTCCATGGAGTTAATGTTTTTACTTTTTGCTATTTTTCTCTTTACCGTTCTCTTCAACCATTATTGTGGCGACTATTTGATACTGATTTGGTGAGAGCAGCTTTTTACTACTCTCCCCTCATTATAGTAAAGATCTATCCTTTGAAATGTTTCAGTTAGTTTTGTAGGACCTAATGTTGCATTCCACGAGTGTTTCTGTTGTTGATCTCTAAAAGTGAAATAATTTCATGGGTATTGTCAACACGAACTTCAGCGGATAGAGGGTGTCGCGTGGTCAGCGCATCGAATCCCCACGGCCGTTAATTTCGGTTTTTATTGGCACTAATTTCTCCGACAAGCGGCGGTCGCTCGGTTGGTATAGTTCGCTTGCGAACTGAAACCACGGAGTTTTTTTATACTGTCAACGCGTGCAGTCGCTGTTTGTTTAAAATTAAGTTGGTATACCTGATTAATCCTTTGTCATTATTTCACGATTTATTATCGATTTAGAATTGTTTTCATAAAAAAATCTTGTCTTTTAAAATCATCGTATAAACCACTCTTTCGCATGAAAGGGTGATTGACAATATATTATAGAAACAAAGCTAGTCTTTAAAGCCAGTAGTAGTCGGTTCAAGCCGTGATTACAGTTCTGGTTAACCTAACAGACTGGTGTTCCGGTAACACTTCAGACTACTGTTCTGGAGGTGCAGTGGCCTGATCTCGACCAGGTTAACTTAGGCTTTTGGTGGCTGTTCTCTGTATGTCCACGTGAACACCTCGATTGCGCCTTGTAATGCAGTGCTATTATAAACGATTGAGTTGATAAGAAATCGGTGTCACAAACATGACACAACTTGAAAACAGCATGGAAACTCAGAAGGTTTATATGCAGATGTTCGGTATTTGCTTCATTAGTTGCTCCGCAAACGTCAACACGATATCAATTCTTCCCATGTACGCCATCGCCGCGACTGCTGACTGTCAGACTTTAGCCATGTCCTGTGAAATTCTCTCTCGAAGGGACTGTGGCATCGGAGGTTGGTATACTTTGTCCTCCTCATATCCTTATGGGCAGAAGTCGCAAGGAGTAAGGTCCAGTGATCTAGCGGACCAAGGAATGGGTTCTGCTCGTCCTGCTTAAGCCTTTTGCAATTCAGGCTGAAGGATTGTGATGAGGTTGTCAGCCTTACGCGTCGGCCGCCATTTACCCACAGGAAGATTCCTGGTACTCATATCTAAATAACACATTAACATTAAAAGTTTTTCCCCCCTGAAATATGACGGTATAATCAAATGTAAAGAAATGTGAGAAATTTAGAGGAAACAACAGCTTAAGGAAGAAATAGCACGGGCCGATGAAATAACAAAGTAGGACTGAACAGATTCTTACTGCCGTTGCCATACTTTGTGAGCTCTCGGGCGCTGGCGTTTTGTTTGTGGGTCGTACTAGGCGTTCAGGTCTCATTATCAGTCAGTTTTCGCCGAAGGTTCTTCAGTCTTGCTCAGAGGTTTGATATTTTTTTTTAAATATTTTTGGCAGACACCATGTCAACTGCGGCCACAGAACAAGCTGAATTTGGCACAGGCTGTTGGATCATTAGGTGACGGAGCACAGTGCGCTACTCTGCAAGTTGTCTCAAGGAACGACCCATCCCACTTTTGTTTGGAAGTTGCCTGGTTTGAATGCAGACCTGCATGTCGACAGTCTTCAGTGAGGTTGAAGAATGTCGTCTTCTGGGATGTGGCGCCGTATAGATCTTGTGTGAACCTACGTTTCGGAGGTACGTATCTCCTCCATCTTCAGGGTAGAAAAATCCGCGAGCGAGGAACCAGCAGTCTGCAGCCACTTGCTCACTCTGGTTCCTTGCTCGCGGATTTTTCTACCCTGAAGATGGAGGCGATACGTTCCTCCGAAACGTCCGTTCACACAAGATCTACACGGCGCCACATCCCAGAAGACGGCATTTTTCATAGTGGCCGCTTTGGAAAACCTGAAATCTTGATTGAGATTTTTCTAACGCAGTCTCTCTGCCGGTGTAGTAAGTCACATTATGCCACAACCTCTTCCTTCCACGCTCTTTCCAATGCTTTATTTACTAATCATATCATTCGATTCAGGCCAATAGCTCTCAGTAACTATTGACTTTATTGCTAAGTAAATCATAATTAAATGAAATATCAATTGACTAGTGTTGCCATTTGGCGTACAAAACCAGTTTCCAGGCGACGTGTTACAAAACATTATGCACATGAAAATCATAACGAAATTTCAAGAATAATATGAGTATATTATACATACATATGGTATACTCGTATATGCAACTATACTGCAACTACATAGCAATTCATGATTTGTCGCGCTGTGAGGTATTGAACTAATTTTAATATGAAAAAATAGGCCCTACGAAACACTGACATAAGACATAATTATGTTCTTGTCGGTCCGTATTGAGAATAAGTGGATAGTCTGTGGATATGGCCCGGTCTCTGACAAGAAAGTAATCTTTATTACGACTGCTTGCTGTGACGTAATTCTAAGAAATTTATGGGTGACGCAAAACTCGAATGCTTTTCTACGTGCGTTAATAGCTGATGGGCCCTGGCAGCAGTAAGTTACATTAATGCGTGATGTGGCATCACTCCAACAGACCTGCAGCATGACAGTTCAGTTTGGAAGACTAATAAATGATACAAACTCCGTCCTAAGTGCAAACAATATACATTTATATGTCTTTGATCTTGTTCTTTCTACACTACATGATGATGGCCGATAGAGGCCGAAACATGTAGTGTAGAAAGAACAAGATCAAAGACATATAAATGTATATTGTTTGCACTTAGGACGGAGTTTGTATCATTTATCGTGTAGAGTGCAACAGGATGCTTAAATATAATATTGGAAGACTAACCAAAAATTACCCTCATACCCAAAGCAGGAGCCATAAGTAGGAAGCCCACAAGTGCACCATTGTCACATATTCCAAATGTTGTGCGTTTCGCCTTATTTGCCTTGAGAAATCGTCTCGTAAAACAGTAGTGGGAAAATGTATTCCAGTTGTACGAGTATGTTCTTTACGAATTTGCAAGTAGGGTAGTTATAAAAAATTTTAGCTCACATTCCTCTTTTTTAAATATAAAATTAAAGTAGGCTTATGAGATCACTTTGCTGTCTGTGTGCCTATGGGTATCCCACTAACAACCACGAACCCTGGAACTGAATAATAATAATAATAATAATGTAGTATGTATAGGAGAGTTAAATGCATGCAAAGTTTTATTTTGAAAATTTAAAGAAAAAGGGCAGTATGGGAGACGGAACGTAGAGGAGGAAAAAATTGTTGTCGCATTTGCTAGGTAACGCGACAAGAAATTTGTGCGGGTTCTCGGATTTGGCGAAAACGTATTGGACACTCACTCTTTACACTTGCAAATACAATTATTCACACTTATAACGTCTTCGGACGTTTCTTCTTCAATGTTACAACACTCTTTCACCGCTAATCTCGGTGAAGTGTCTTCTGCTGTGCTCGGAGCCCAACTTCCCTTAGCTCTCGTCGGATACGAACTAACTTCTGCTCTAGCCGGATACGAACTCTTGTATCCTGCCGCACTCGAACTGAATAAGGAATACCTTGTCGAAGGATTAATTTCGCCCGCTACTATGCAACGAACGCAGGAATACGTGTCTGCCTCAAACAGTTCGTTTGTAACGGTGGAAACCCCACCGTTAGACTTTCATTTCCGGGGCAACGATTTTCTAGGCTTCACTGCCTAGGAATTGCTAGCCGTTGACTAGTGATGGACGTCTTATAGTCCGGCTTTCAGGCAGCACGTCACATTATTAAAATATGTCATAGCGATTTAGAATTCGAGAATGAGAATTTAATTTCTTTGCCTCAGAATAGGGACCAGAGACCACGGTAATGAGTTCTCTTGTTCCATGGAACGCAGAGAATTTCTTCAGTACCTGAACGACTGTTAACTTGCCGAGAGAATCTGCTCCATGGAGTTGATTAGTTAAAGGGTCTTAAATGTGCAACTTTTTTCTTGCAGGGGGTGGCCGCTGTAATGGGGATTTAAATTTTTTTATGGCATGGACTCGTTGGCCGTGGAACCAGCAGTTTGGAGTTTGATGTGGGGATAGTTCCGAAATCTTGTGTACATATTATAGTATTGTATCGTAGCATCCTGTTGTACATCGCTTGTTTATTCTTGTTACTTATTAGCCGTCTGACATTCAATTTGCTTTTTAAAACCTCTTATACATCACTGGTGTATGCACAATACATGTTTCGACCAACACTGATCACCAATACTGATGTCTCTAAAATTACTGATGAAACTGATGTGCTTCCGTCTGTAAGTTCAGTTTTTGGGGTATGCCCTCGTCTGTGCGCCCATGTGTCCTGTGGTGATGGATTGTTCCTCATACTGTGTCGTATGTTGCTGTTATAACTGTTAGCTATACGCCACACAATAAGAAGAACTGTCCATCACCATAGTACATGTGGGCGCACAGACGAGGGCACATTCCAAAAATTGAACTTACGGGCAGAAACAGCAGTTTCGTTCGCAATTTAGAGACATCAGTATTGGTGATCAGTGTTTGTCGATACATGTAATATGCACGCACCAGTGATGTAGAAGATATTTTAAAGTTTAAAACTCTTAAATGTTTTAAAAAGCAAGTTGCATGCGAAACGGCTAATGACTAACCGGAACAAACAGCGTACATACGTGTATATTGTATGAAATATTTCTATGTGTTCTCTCTCTCTTCCTACCTCTCCCTCTCTCATGGGATGAGAC
This sequence comes from Cryptotermes secundus, assembly GCF_002891405.2. Taxonomy (NCBI): domain Eukaryota; kingdom Metazoa; phylum Arthropoda; class Insecta; order Blattodea; family Kalotermitidae; genus Cryptotermes; species Cryptotermes secundus. Next base: position 35,070 of record NW_019745135.1, on the reverse strand, counting down.
TGAGCCCAGTTAGTACGTCGGCCACCAACTGGCCTATTTTACCAGCCCCAGGTGACGATAATGATTGTGCAACAATTGGTGGAATGCGAATTGGCAGGGGAAACCGAAGTTCTCAGAAAACCTGTCTTAGTGCCACTTTGTCCACCACAAATCCCACATGGGACCTGATCTGAAGTCGAACCCGGGCCACAGCGGTGGGAAGCCGGCGACTAACCGCCTGAGGTATGGCATGGCCCTCTTGTCTGTTACAAGATGTAAATATAGCGATGGTGTGAAATTCTTAAGTTATTCGACAACTGTCATATAGAGGAAATCCATGCTAGTGGACATAACATGCAGTTTCTGAGGTGCGAAATGCTTACCAAAAGGATCTTGAAGATGCGCGCTGTTGACAGGTCCTTCGATGGTCACGAGCAGAGACGTCACTGTCTTGTCGACTTGGATAGGCAGCCGTACATGACCCGTCAAGCCCAACCTCATTGCCAGGGTAACCTGCACACATGACAATGTTTATCACAGCTTGGGAATCATTATGCGTGGCCCGACAATAAAGTTCACGAACTCGCCACCGTGTATTTGTCGCACCGGTGGACAGAAACCTCAGTATGGTTTGATGACGTTGGCATATTAGCGTTTCACAGCTGTGTTGTTGTTGATCTATGGCAGTCCCTTTCTGAGTGTGTTTTGGTGTGCCGTCGCCGGAATGTCGGAGCTTCTTGTGGTCTGGTGGATTAGGAAGCCTAAAATGCACTATATAAACGGCAAGTTGTATTTAGGAAAACTAAACTAACTCTGGAAATAAACCCCGAAGGTTTGGAACCGATAATAATCAAAAGCCTGCCATCGGATAGATTACGAGCCAGTTTGGTTCATTCTCCATACTCACAGCCTGCTTAACTAAGAAACATGTTACCCCTCCATTCTCCGTTTTGTAAGTTATGTTTTTTGGAATTTTTCACATAAAATTCCGTGAACCATATGCATTCCTTGTCTTCCATATGTAGCTATATATGTACGGCCCATTTTGTTACCCTAAGCATACCAGGTGACCTGAAGAACCTCTTGTGTATAATCCTTAATAGGTTGCTTTATACTTAGTGTATGTTTTTTAACGCTTATTCTTAAACATATCGTATGGCTTATCCTCCGACCGCCTTTGTGGTCTAGTGGCCAGAGTTAGTGGCTACAGATCGAGAGGTCCGGGTTCGATTCCTGGCGCTACCAGATTTTCTAGAGGATAATTTTCGTGGGGATAACTGAGGAGCTATTTCAAGGAAATAGCGGCTCCGGTCTAGAAACCCTAAATTAATGGCCTTGGGGATTCGTTGCGCTTACCACGCGACACCCTCTATCCGCTAAAGTTGTCAGTAACTTCGCCGATAAGTGGCGGTCGCTCGGTCGGTATAGTTCGCTTGCGGACTAAAAGCAAGGATTTTTTTTTTTTGGCTTTTCCTCCAGGAGATAGGGGTTTGCTTATTGGTGTATTATTAAAACGCGATGCCATACCTCAGTAACTTCTTCCATCTCCGTGAACGGTGTTGTGTCGGTGTCATCGGCCGGGTCAGCTTGAAGGAAGTCACTTGCTTTTGTGAAGTAGAATGCGCCACCAGTTCTTAGAGCCACCTCGGCGTATAAGGTTTCGATCCCCGGGTTGTGAATTGGAGGTGGTTCGAGCCACACGACGTATAGCTTGAGACAAATAGATTGAGAAGATTTCAGTGTTCGACCTTCTCGTCTTAATTTCTCCGTTGTCCCCAAATTTGACACTCAGTGAATGAAAATACGAAGATTTTCTCTATTATGACACATGAAAAGCATACATTACACTTTGATAATGCAATAGATCTTCGTAGTAAAACGAGGGTTCATAATAATTTATATTCTAGTATATAATGCTGATACTTTTGATAACTGTCTTACATCAGAAGCTTGATATGAATGTTCTTGTTCAGCAGTTTGTAACCTAATATTATATTTCAGCATCCTCTTGCATTAATATCTCACTCACTCACTCACTTCCGTCTATAAATGCAAAATCAACTTTTATTTTAAGTGTCACTTATAATCAATTACATTTAACAAAAGGTTAATCCACTCCGTCCAGTGTGACCGATAAAATGTTTTTTTTTCTTTCTCTCCTTAATCTTTCATCCTTGCCATGTTTCGGTCTGAGAGACCGTCTTCAGAAGGATATATCAATACAGGCGGAAACTACTATTACAGTGTGTTTGGTCAATATCAATACATACGTACATCATCAGGCACCTATTAATTGATGGAAATCAGCCCGCTGCATAGACGCACACGTAAGTATATTGCATATCGTCGTATGTAAGTTATGTTTGCATTTATGGACGGAAGTGATCGAGATATTGATATCGCTTGACATGGTCGAGTGTGTAGCATCCCTGGTTCTCACTCGGGAGCCCTTGGTCCAGAGATCAGCAATTGTGACTGAGGTTTTTCGTAGTTTCCCGCAGTCCTTCCAGGTAAATTCCCTGATAGTGTCTCACATTATACCACGACCGCTTCCATTCACATCCTTCCTAATTCATTATTCACTGATTCGATACTGCGTAATCTGAGCCGCTGACGTCGTTAAATTAACAATATACTAGTATCATATTGATTGTCTTTTTATCGTTGTATATGCAGATGCACACCGCCTCTGTGGTCTAGCGGTTAGGGTTCCTGGCTACAGATTCAGAGGTCCGGGTTCGATTCCCGGCGCTACCAGATTTTTTGAGAAGTGGGTCTGGAACGGGGGCCACTCAGCCTCATGAGGATAATTGAAGAGCTATTTCAAGGAAATAGCAGCTCCGGTCTGGAAACCCGAAATTAACGGCCATGGGAATCCGTTGTGTTGACCACGCGACACCCTTTATCCACTGAAGTTGGCACTAACTTCTCCGACAAGCGGCCGTCGTTCGGTCGGTATAGTTCGCTTGCGGACTACAGGCCACGGAGTTCGTTTTTTTTTATATTCAGATGAATGGCTTCAACAAGTGTTATGTTTCTGCCGTCAGGTTCGTGATTGATTAATGAGCGTTCATGTTTTTATAAATAAAATAACTAGAGAGCCACATCTTGGCCGGAATAGTAGCTTTTAAACAATTGCCGAAACCTGGTGTGTATCTAACCTGCTTCAGACATAATAGTAATATTTCGAACTTCTTACCGGAACTTGTTTTTTGATTCCAAACATTACCGCAATTTAAAATTATTGAGTTTGAAACACATTAATCAGCCAACTAACAAAGTTTCTCCATATTCCGTATCCTTCAGCAATTTACAGCTATTCGGGTGGTCAAGAATGTCCTTCCATTTGGGGGAGAACATAAACGTTTATCGTGTTCACTGTGTCCTCACATTGGATCATGTCCTAACCTAGCCCAGTCTGGGTGTACACGCTGAACAATATGGAGGTGCCTAATTTTCTGAAATACGCTTGTTTGAGATATTATATATGTATTTCCTTCCCGAACTCACTTTGCAGCGCTTTGAAGTAAGGTTCTCGGCTGTAATCGCCGCAAGGTCCTCGTCTTCTGCAGCTCTGCCCGTAAAGAGGAGTATGGCACTGTCATAAGGCACTTTCTCTGTCGCCTTCAGAATGGAGTAGAAAGCCACGCCTTTCTTGTTTTCCGAGTATCCCGGTGTTACGGACCTTAGGTCATGAACTGCGTTCTGCAGCTGAGTCTTATCCATGGGTTTCTGCACCGGACCAATACCTGAAACATGAATCAAATTGAAGTATTAGAGACATAGATGCTTACGGTATTATCACAAACGAAATAAAGTGACACGGTTTTTTTTTTATCCACGCGCAGAATCTTGCTGTTGCTGTCGAGTTCTCTAGATAGTCACGTCTCTGCTTTCCAGCAATGTGTTATGCTGCAAGGACATCGTGGCGGCATCGAGTAGTATTTGCAAGTGATACCACAAAGAAGTTTCGCTGCTGTAAAACACTCAGGCTTCCGGTTGGGCCCTCCTATTTTTTATTTCCAAGACATCAGTCACGAAAGTTGCATTAAAGAAGGCTAACTATTAGTTCTTTTATTTTTCATACCTCATAATGGACGTATTATTGCGCCATCATGTTAGTGACTAAATGTGTCACTCAGAGGCCTCCGTAGTCTAGGGGTAACGTTCCCACCTCATGACTCAAGGTACGCGGGTTCAAACCCTGCGGAGGTCGTGGAATGGGGGAAGCATCAAGGTACAGAGGGCTGACCTCGTTGGCTCAACGGGGCTGATAGCACGCACCAGTACCGGCAGGGTATGGGGGCTGGTAGAATATCAAAGGGGGACATACAATAGATCAGCAACTGTTCGCGGTGCATGGGGAAACCCACCCCCTCCAATAATAATAATAATAATAATAAATGTGTCACTCTGGCCGTCCATATGTCCTCTCTCAACGTCTGAACTAACTTACATCGTACTTTTATAGAGACCTCGCTGGTTGTGTAAATTTTAATTTTCTATCAGTAATACCAACACAGTCAAGCGCCATTTAATGTAGAGTCCTGAAATCTAGAATGATGCGCCAACATCGACTGTGCTGGCGAGGACCTGCAGCAATTTACTGGACTGGACTGGCATTATAATAATACATCTTCGAAAAGTAGACAGCTTGGATATTGTCAGATCTCTTAATATAAAATACGACAGTTCTGCAAAATCTGTATGAGGTCATTATCATGATGCTGACGGTGAATATTGGATAGTTGGTGCTGTACGTGTTGAAATCGGGTATGGATCAACAGATTTTGAATGCAGCATATATCGTAAATTAAAAAACTCCATGGCCTATAGTCCGCAAGCGAACTATACTAACCGAGCGACCGCCGCTTGTCGGCGAGGTTAGTGCCAACTTTTGCGGATAGACCGTGTCACGTAGTCAGCACAATGGATCCCCACGGCCGTTAATCTCGGTTTTCTAGGCCGGATCCGCTATTTCCTTGAAATAGGCCCTCAATTATCCTCAGGAGGCTGAGTGGAACCCGTTCTAGACCCAATACTTCTCAGAAAATCTCGTAACGCCGGGAATCGAACCCGGGACCTCTGGATCTATAGCCAGGAACTCTGACCACTAGACCACAGATGCGGTAAATTAAGAATTGCAAATATAACGTCAGTGCAGAACATTGAGGTTACATCTGGCAGACTTAAAGTAGAGGAAAACTGATACTGGGAGTTGTGCAGAGAACTGAATAAGTATTGCAGCTTATTGATTTATAGTTCTGCTGTGCTCATGGTATGGAATAAGCTTTTGAAACAAAGTGGTTTTCACGTGCTTTCCTAGATTCCTTTTTGTGCTGTCTAACGAGACCAAATGGCCGAAATATCGTTTCCGAGGGCAAGTTTCTGACTGGTTAAGTCTCCTTCCTGTTCGGAAGATCCTGTTTTCTGTAATTGGACCTGGATGCCGGCTATACAGAGTTACGCCACGGCAATGTTAGATTTTGTCCATTATATGAAGTAAATTTTGTGTTCACGACGTTTCGGGAGTTGACTGTCTCTAAGTGCTTAACTTTTCTGCTAACCATTATACCAGCCGGGCCACTGAAAATCATCGCGTGACCAAGTTTTGTTGAGTCAAGAATCGGCGATAATGCATGAAACAGAGCTGATGTTTACTCTGAGTAATGAAGCTATAGTTCTGAAATGGAACTGCTTAGGCCTGTTAGTTCGGGAGGTATGCTTGTTAAGTGTAACTTATCTCGACCTAATGAATGACGCCCTCAACAGATAAATTACTTTCGAATCCTTGTATCGGTATTGATTTTTCATCTTCAAACATCCTGTAACTCATGGAGTCTTAGCGACAGACAGGAAGAACTTGTAAAAGACGCCCAATAAGATAACCAACGTGCATCCACCGATCTGTCTCTGAACCCAAGCTGAGAGGAAGTGCGCAAGAACTCTGGCTTAGCGCAGAAGACATGCCATGTAATCACGTACTTCACTTTAAGGATAATTGCTGTGGTGCTGATGAAAATGTGTGCAGAGTCTGTGTACACCTGACGTCACCAGAATCTAAACTGATCAGCCATCTAGTAACAACGAAGTTTTAAGCCTTTTAAATTTCTAATAGCGAGCGGTGTTTTGCCTCTGGTTGTAGTAAGCCCAGAACTCTCCACCCTTCTTAATATGTTCTAAATTAACAAGACAAAACCTGTATTGCGCTCCAGCAGACCTTTTTATATTTCTCATAACCGTTATTTTTATACAGATGTAAGGAAAGTAAAGCTATCCCTGTAAGAGGCGATGGTGGCCTATAGGGTTGTGAGACGCCGACGTTCCCATATTTTCTAGACCAGCCGTGTCTAACATGCGGCCCCCATAGCCACAAAGTGCGGCCCCTCAACTTTTAGAGCTAATTGATATTAAAATCTATATTAAAATTTTAGTAGAAATATTTTTTGTAAAGACAATTTTCCAGCAGACCAGAAGACAAGAAGTCTCACGCAGACATGAATTAGCAGGGTGCAGGAAATTCAATGTTTTGCTATTTCTAACATAATTTCTTGTGTAATCTCTTTTTACATATTGAAAAGCTGTTTGATACTTGTCAAAAATGACATTCTCTTGTTTTTTAAAACTGTAAGATATGTGACTTTAGGTAATTATATTGAAATTATTCCTAAATAATAAATAGAATTAAATTTCCTTGTATCAAAATCTAATGTATATTTCCATTTTGATGTGCGGCCCTGGACTATTATTTAGAGGGCTGAGGTGGCCCTCTGTACAAGTTGAGTTTGACATGGCTGTTCTAGACAATCGGCTCACAGATAGCGGTGAGGTTGTCAACCTTACGCGCCGTACGCCCGTTACCCCCAGGTCTTCTCAGCTTTTAACAGAAATGAGTACAAAGCCTGCTACATGGATAACTTTATCTACTCGGATGTATTATATGAATTCAGTTCAGGTTTTAGTGCATGTGGAGGCAAGAGTTAGAACCGTTGGTTCTAACTCACCCACACCACCGGTTACGTTAATGGTGCGGTAATTCTGTAGACTTACATTCGGGTGGTGCTCAATTCAGATCTCTTTTGAGATGGATGAGATCATTTTCTTAAGCCACGCCCTGTTCCTTGTAAATCATTTCAATTCATTCGGTACCGTAGTTTGTTGAGGCACTATGTTACAAGCCCGAAGGTCGCGGAATCGAATCCCGATGAAGTGGATATTTTCAATGGACCTAATCCTTCCAGCCGTACTATGGCCCTGGGGTCGACTCAGCCTCTACCAGAAATGAGTACCAGGAATATTCCTAGGGATAAAGGGTGGCTGGCGCGTAAGGCTGACAACCTCACCGCCATCTGTGAACCGATTGTCTAGAAAATGTGGGAGCCTTGTTGTCTCACAACCCTATGTGTCTCCACTGCGTGTTACAAGGGTGCCTTTACTTTTTTGTTAACTAGTCGCCCCACTGTTCGTTGCTGTATAATTTGTGTTTCCGAACGCATCATAAAATAAGCCGCAGAAATATAAAATGCGTCAAGTGTAGTTTTATATGGAGTGCTGTATGTGGAGGCCGTGTCTTCCGTGACGTAATATCAGCGCCTGTACCACAGGACAGATTTTATTCAAATTCGATATGGAAGACTTACTGAAAGCTGGTCGAAAAATCCCGATTTTCACCCATATGAATCCACAGTAAAGCTTGGTTTAAATTATGGCCGCAAGTGGACTTTTCCGTGTTTCCCATAAAAAACAAAAACTCCGTGGTTTTAGTCCGCAAGCGAACTATACCGACCGAGCGACCGTCGTTTGTCGGCGATGTTGGTGCCATCTTTAGCAGACAGAGGGTTAGTCGATTCCGATGTTTAGCCTATCGATAAAGCCCTAATTTATATAAAACCATACATGTCATTCATCATATATGCCATCAACCGATATATTTTTCTGAAATTCTGTGTGGGAGACTTTGAGAGATTTGATTTTTATTCCATTTTTATGTTAGCATAATAAGCGTCAGAAATCATCGATGTTAATGTTGTGTGCTACGTTATGGAGTACGCCCTTTCTAAGCTTGTTTCCTTCGGCGGAATCTAACGACGGTCTGTATAATGGAAATGTTCTGAAGACCGGAAAGTGAAATCGCGTCATATTGTGACGGATATTGCAGACTTATTACAAAGATAGCGTCACCCGGCATTACCCAGAACACAGGGATTCCGAAAAGGGCATGATGTCACAGGGGTTTAAGTCCATTTATTAGGCAATGAAGCAGTCACGGCTGGTAAGAGATTTTAGCTGAGGAAGTTGCAGGCCTATAGCTTCGAATGAAGTGTGGGAAGAATCAAGAAAAAGGGGGAGACAGTATATTTCACATCTAGTATTAATAATTCCACCGAACAGAGCTCTTTGGAAGCTGATAGTCGCTCAGCTGGTCGAGATGTTTCCCTCATTCTGAGGAACGACGACTCATTGCTGTGTTCATAAGAGCCCTTCACTGGACCCTGCCCTGAGCCAGTTGAATCCAGTGTACGCCCTCGCATCCTAAAATCCTTCCACGCCTATGGCTTCCATTTGGACTTTTCATTTAGAATTTCCTAACTAGCATTTCGCACACCCATTTCATCTGTCCCAGTGCATGCCGCGTGTGCTGCTCTTGTCAGCCTCGCTGATTTGATCACGTTTGTGACAATCTGAGAAAAGTAAAAATTGTGGGTCGATCACAGTGGCTGCGCGGTCTAATGCTTGAAATATTTTCGCCCGCTCAAACATTGGGATCGTGGGTTCGAATCCCACTCGAAGCATGGATGTCTGCGTTTATTCTGTGTTTGTGTTGTCCTGTGTAGGTAGGGGCCTTGCGACGGGCTGATGCCCCGTCCAAGGACTCCTACCAATATCTGTAATATAAGGAAACTGAAATGAAATGACGTTTCACGGATGCCCTATGCTCCAGAGGGAGCAACGGAATTAAATTATAAAATAAACAAAAAATTTTAACTCTCTTCATGTTTCTGTTACTTTTGTCTCCTAGGCCTGAATATTATTTTCAGAACTTTGTTCTAAAATTGTGAAGAAAAGTTTAAATCCACTGTTAATTCTGCAGGGATCAAATTTGAGGAAATGTAAAGTTGTCTCAGTAACCTCGGTAGACTTATTGTACTCCGTCAGTATTTGCTTTGGAGTCTAAGAAGTAAGAAACAAAAAGCCAGGAACAGTTTCAGTGAGGAAGGTGAGCTTCGGACCGAGAAACGGACCAATGATCTCCCAAATAGGAAGCGGTAAAGCTAACTGCTCAACCACAGGAAGGTGGTTTGATAAAGCTCTATCCGTGCATGCCGTTGGTATGAAGGGGGATCGTAGGATGGGCCATCAGGAAAGACTAATTGCGAAGCTGTTTCCGTTGAAGCACAGGATCATCGAAAAATGGTCATATCCTTAAGTCATTTGACGGTGCTGCCTGGCTGATTTACAGTCATAATTTGTGTTTCCACATGTTAAAAAAGTCCGATGTTTTGTTTCTGTGGCGTTCGCGACATCTTATTTCTGCTAAATGCGTACATTTATTTAGAGATTTAACGATTTTCATTAGCAGGAGATGGTCTTTGAAATTGTAGAGAAAGATAACATTGGTTTCCAGCGTATGATAAGAAATTTCAAGAATATTTGTGTACGTAAAATTTGCCAAAGAACACCACACGGTCCGAAAGAGAATTCTTGGTCGCCCCAAGAATAGTTCGTCCTTTGGTCAGAGAGAACTTTAGCTCAGTGTCTGAAGTAAAGAATAGTCGATTCTATTTGAAGTTAATTCAGCTTACTCCGCGCTAGACTTAAGTATATGTGGCTCTGTAAGCAGTAATATTTTGGGCACATGTAGGCCTATAGGCCAGTGATCTCGCAGTCTAACACACTCCTGTTTTTTACGTACATCTTATGGTTGATCTAGAAATAAACACAGAGAAAACTAAGTATGTGTTGCTGTCCCGTCACCAAAATGCAAGGAAGAATCATGACATAAAGATAGCTAACAGATGTTTTGAAAATGTGGCACAGTTCAGATATTTGGGAACGACGGTAACAAATCAAAACCTGATTCAGGAGGAAATTAAGAGGAGTTTGAACTCGGGAAATGCTTGCTACTATTCAGTCCAGAACCTTCTGTCTTCTCGTCTGCTGTCCAAAAACATAAAAAGTAGAATACACAAAACTACCATTTTGCCTGTGGTTCTCTATAGGTGTGAAACTTGGTCTCTGACATAAGGGAGGAACGTAGACTGGAGGGGGGAGGTTTGAGAACAGGGTGTTGAGGAGAATATTTGAAACGAAGAGAGATGAAGTGACAGGAGGTTGGAGAAAACTGCATAATGAGGAGCTTCATAACTTGTACTCTTCTGCAAGTATAATTAGAATGATCAAGTCAAGGAGGATGTGATGGGCATGGCATGTAGCATGAATGAGGGAGAAGAGGAATTCATATAGGCTATTGGTTGGAAAGCCAGAAGGAAGGAGGCCACTGGGAAGACCAAGTCATAGGTGGGTGGATAATATTAAAATGTATCTTAGATAGGATGGGATGGTATGAATTGGATTGGCCTGGCTCCAGGATAGGGACCAGTAGAGGGCTCTTGTGAATCTGATAATGCACCTTCAGGTTCTATAAAATGCTGGGAAATTCTTGAGTAGCTGCAGAATTGGCGGCTCCCCAAGAAGGGCTCAGCTCCATGAGTAAGTAAGTAACATTTTTGTTCTGTGCCATTACAGACATTATGACGATCTGATCCCCTATCCAAGGAGTCATAAAACATGTCTTAAAAAGAATATAAAATATCTCTGTAGGCTAATAGAGGAGACCAAGGCCTGAATTGAACTAAACTGGCGGTAGAGAGGCTTGCGGTGCTCTCTTCTCTTTCCATGGGTCCTGCCCCGCTTATCTTAAAACGAATTTAGACCATTTCTGCAACAGGAAACCAAGGCGCGAGTAGGGCGGTAGATCCAATAATAATAATAATAATAATAATAATAATACTTACCCATGGAGCTGAGCCCTTCTGGAGGAGCCGCCAATTCAGCAGCTACTCAAGAATATCCCAGCATTTTATTGAA